>NC_055682.1:21095988-21397655 GCF_017639745.1 Melanotaenia boesemani
CTGGACAAGACAGGTTTAAAAAAATAAATAAATAAATAAATAAATAAATAAATAAATAAATAAATAAATAAATGTGAAAATGTCAACATCTCTCAGATGTTTGAGTGTCCTGTCAGTTTTTTTTTTTTTTTTTAATGCCGATAAGTTACAAGCATGTCCTCCATGTATTTGGTACCAAGCTATTGCTAATAGCCAATGTTATCGTGTGAAATCGTTTGTCGTGACTTGCAGACTCAAAGATCATCTGATGAAGGGAGAGGAAGAGTCAAAGTGAGTGGACTTGTCGGTGCTGCAAGAGGAAGATCCCGTGCTGTAACATTACTGTGTTTAATAACATGTATTTCAGCTGATTTATCAAGGCGATGTATTGATTCTAAATAATTATTATCTGAGAGATATTTTTTGCGCTAGAATTCTTCCAGTTCTGGTGATTAAATCATGATGAGAAACTGGTATTATTATATTACTGGTATTGTCTGACTAGAAGGAGTACAACTACCCCCACTCCCATTGACAAATCAGCAGAAATAAATTATGAAACACCAGGGAAAGCTCTCAGAAAATAAGTCTGAAAGAAGCACACAGTCACCTGTTGGTATGACTTCTGTGAAGAGTAACAACAAGTGAAAACTGTTGCAACGGAGCTTTTCTGCTGTAGGGCTAGTGCTGCAACTAATGACTATTCTGATGGTCGATTAGTCACCAACTATTAAAATGACTAGTCGACCATTCGGATTATGTATCTCATGATTATTATAAATGGCTTATTTCCATTTCAGCTTTGAAATCTTGCATAAGGTTGTTATGTAAGTCCGACGTTCCTCCTCTATAAATGTTTGAGCATTGAAGACGTACTTCCGTGGTACACAAGGTCCGCTTTACAAATCTCACATGCATTTAATTTAATGTTAGTTAAACGTGAAGTTATCCCAGACTTTTGACGTCCTCTGCCGCCGTTTTGCTTCCTGGTCCGCCACCATATTTTTCCCCTGGCAGACTTTATTGCGCATGTGCAACTCTCAGCAGAGACAGAGAAGAAGACGATGTCTCACTCTGTAGTTTTTTTTTTTTTTTTTTTTGCCGACAATAGGTGACGGGTAAATTCATTGTCGACTATTTACGTCGACTAATCATTGCGGCCCTAATACACACACACACACACACACACACACACACACCACAGTCTCATAAAACTTTGTTATTAGCAATCCAGCCACAAAACAATGAACTTCGGATTTGTCTGCTCTGACTCTTGTTGCACATCTTGAGGAAATTGTCGCCTTGATTGCAAACACTGTTGCCAGGTCCTTATGAAAAGGTTTGGCCAAGGATTTAAATGGCTGATCTAGAAACAGTCTTTCATAGTTTTCATGGACTAAGTGTTTGTTGTTAAAACTGGTGTTTTTGCTTATGGTGATCTCGTGATTTTTCTTTGGCTCTCAAGTTTTATACTTTATATTTTTTGGTGGCAATTCTAGTTTTTTCTTACAGTTTTGAACAAAATAAATAAATAAATAAATAAAAATGTTCTTGGCTGATGCTGAAAAATCATTGTCTTCTTAGTACTTTTAGCAAAATTTGTCTATCAGTGTGTAAGATCTCACATCTGAAGTGTAGTGAATCACAAAAAGTATGGACCACCATCTCAAAATCTGGATAGAAGCTGCTGATCTCTGTATAGAAAAACCAGGAGAAAACTAGGGGATCAGCAAGACAATAATAACAACAAAGAACTTTTGTCTTTGATAATAGTGAGTGTAGGAAACTGTAGTGATGTCGCAAAATTCAACTTAAATGGCCAAAACACATGTTACATAACATGCTTGGTAAATGAAGCGTACATAAATTCATTACACTAAGCAATTTGCTCTGTTCACAACTGTTAATTTTCCACATCAGTCTGTTGTTTAGATTAACGTCCAGGTATATGTGACCCACACATTCTGATGAGTTCATAATAGGCAGTGACATACATTAGGCAAGAGGAGAACAGATTTCATAAACAACTGGAAGTGATTTTAGTGCTTTTGATGGACAGTTAGAAGAAGTTAAAAATCAACAGCTTATTTCATTTCTAGCTAATTTTGTGGCAGGTGTTGAAAAAGAAAAAAAAGTCTTGAGTTGAATAGAGTTTCAACATATTCACTTTATCACATTGTCAGATCACAGATTTGATCAGTTTTAAAAGTTCTTTATAGCAGCTGAACTGGGGAAGTCTATAACGAGCTGCAACACAGCTGGAAGCTGGAAATGCTTACTCTTCTGTCAGACTGTAAAGCTTCACTTTTTCCAATGATTAATGACTGTTATAAGTAGTGAGGCAGCATGTCTGTGTTTCATGATTAGTATGAATGAGGATTTTATTTTTTGTTTCTTGTTATGAGTTTTTTATGCATTTCTAATGTGGATACAGTAAAGAAATTCCACTGTGGAAAGTTTATGGAAATCCAGTAATATTGAACTTAACAATATCAGGTAACTGGAATAGTACTGTTAATTTTAATAAGGTTTTTCCTCACAGGGAACTATTCAACACTGTCTGTAGCATATCACCAGAAATAGCACTGCAGGTGTTTGATATGTGATTGGCTTGCATATTGCCAGGATGTAATAAAGTGAAAATTAGATTAGCTTATGCAGGATCAATTTGTTCTTCTTGATTTATGTGGTGATTGACAAACAATGCTGCGGTGCATTTGTTGCTTAGGTTGGAACGGGGCAGAGATGAGTTATCTAGTAATTAATACACTTTTCTTAACATCAGAATTTTTTTTAACTATCATTTAACTGAAATGGCAACTTTTTTGACATTTGATAATTTTATCATTCAGCATTCTAAATGAATATTGATTCAGTCTTTGAAGATCCTGAAAATACTACTGAAACAGCAACATGTACAAAAGATTATGGTTTTTCAAGCATCCAACAGAAATTGCACTAAAGACAAGGTGAGGAGTACTTCTGTGTACCTTTGTTTTGGTGGAACTGATAGCCATTATATTAGTAATGCAGACATGGCAAACTACATTAATACAGCTGTGCCATGAAGAAATTGTATCTTAAAAATATACTTTGACGATTTAGTACAATTGCTGACAACTATAGATTTACGAAATGTACATTACCGTTCAAAAGTTTGGGGTCACTTTGCCATGGGATTCAATAGGGAAGTGACCCCAAACTTTTAAAGGGTAGTGTAAAGGGTTGTGTGACTTATGGATGTGTTATCTTGGTTTAGTCACATTCTCTCATTTGCATGTGAATGTAGCATGATGTGCATGTGTGAAAAAGTGTGATGGTCAGAATGTTTGTATTGAATTTTTCAAGATAAACTGACCTGAGCTTTCCACGGCTGCTTGAATTCCTAAGTGCTTCTATCATTGCTTCTGTCTCTACCACACATCTACTACCTGAGCCTGTAGGAGACAGCAGAGAGAGAGAGAGAGAGAGAGAGAGAGAGAGAGATAATACTGTACCACAGCACAGTAAAACTGAAGTAATGACACAAATACCTGACTACCATAAAGTACCAGTCAAAAGTTTGGACAGACCGACCCACTGAATTTAAATGAGTATGTGACCAATTTGGTGCCCTAAGCAAGATTTAGCTGACGCCCCTTTGTATTGCAGGGAATTTCACCATCAATATGTGTGCGGTCGGCTACGGCGTAAAGCCGGATTTAAGGTCGCGCGACGTTGGAGTGCAGCCGTTAACGGCATAGCTGACGCTGGTGAGTTTGCTTTCGCACTCGAGCGTAGGGGGCACACGTAGTTTTGCTGTTGTGTTGCAGTTTCTCCTAATCTGAAGGTGGCAGCAGGGGTGGTGTCGGGCGGTAAACTCACCAGGTTGGAGTTTTTTTTAATGGTTCACTTCAGTTCGGTAGGTATTTTCTGTTTTAAAATAAAAATGGTGTCCAGTATGGTTCAGTGTCTTTATTAGCTTGTGGAAGAAAACGAAGAAATAATTTGATCAGCCCCTCATCAACTTGATCCATTGGGTATTGTTTTTAAAAAAGGTGGTTACCACACAAATTCAGCGAGATGATCCACATAACAGGCAACAAGTGATCCCAAACTGACCAATCACAAGGGAGTATCTCTGTGTAACCGTCTGCGTAGCAGGGGTGCACATCAGGTCTGGAAGAGGTGTGCATCGAGCCTCTTCGGAGCTACGCAGCGCTTACGGGGGTTAAGCAGACGTCACACGAGCATAAATCTGCTTTTACACAGAAGCTGCATATGTATTCCAAGATTTCAAGTAGAAAATAACACATCAAAAAAACTGAAGAAACAAGTCAACATAAAATAAAAGTTATTGCATAGAAGAAAGTTCAAATTACTGAACATAAAAACAAGTGAGATCACATGAACTGAACCAGCACAGACACAAGACACACTAACTATTGCACAGAGTATTATAAAGAGAAATTAAAGACCTCATGACTTACTCTTGATTTCATCTATTTATTGCGAGAGAAAAGCTGTCTACATCTTGATTGTAATCAAGGCCTCAACAACACCTCAACCAACTCACTTTACAGTCTTACTCGTTTAGATTTTCTTGATGCAACATCGTTTTTATTGTCATAATATAACAGCTGTTTTGTGACAATACGGTTGCTGCTTATGATAGAAAGCCCACTGAGATATTGTTGTACCATCAAAGATGTCTGGTAGGTTTAAATAAGATGGGACTTCTTTCAGTATCTGTTGGTGAAACCTTTAGTCCTGATGCTGTGCTGAGGTAGAGGAACAAATGATGCTGTGGGTACTGGAAATATTCCTAAAGTGTAGCTGAAGAGTGAGGGTATGTGAAAGTAAAAGTGCGAAAGTTTGACTGATAGTGTATATATAACTTAAGAGTGATATGTGATAATGTATGAATGATTAACAATAATACACTTTAACTGCGCTTTAACAGATTTAAACTTTTAACATAAACTGTGACAAAATTAACAAAAGACTTACAACAAACTCATTACTTATAAAGGGGATAGAAAACTATTTGCATTTTAACTGACATGCTAGCAAGGAAAACACAGCCAACAGGTTTAAACAATACTTCAACAGGCCCAGTGTTAAATGTCCAAATACCCCTGATGAATTTAAAGTGAGAGCAACATTAACTTAAGTCAACTTTAGTGATTTATTGATAATAAACAATGCTACTAGTCTGAAGTAAGCTAGCAAGACCTCTGCTCAGTAAATGAGATTCACAAACGATTTATCTCGTTACTGTACCTCTATCCTTTTCTTCCTCTTTCCTTTTATTCTTTCCAGGCGTCTGGACTGTTTTACACTTAGACATTTTTCCTGCTGAGTATCCATCAATCTCCAGGTGCTGGGATCACGCACAGTTAGATTCAGACAACTCACCTCTCAACTCACACCCCATGAATTAATATATTGTATTACATTATTATTATTATTATTATTGTTATTATTATTATTATTATTGTTGTTGTTATTATTATTAATTATTTATTTATTTATTTTTATTTATTTTTATTATTGTCTTCTTACTTGTGCCCCCCCTGGATCACGGTGGCCTTTGCATTTGCCTATACAACCTATTCCAAGGGCTGGTTTGAAGTATAAACTTTTAACTGCTATTATATATATTTATTCTTTTTTTTATATATATGAATTTGATAGATGTTTCTCCAATAACCTATCTGGCCTATATAACTATAACCTCAAATAACTCAAAATTGCCTACCCTTGTCTGGATTACTTCTGTTCAGGACTTCGTATGTGGTTCTAAGAAACCAATGATTTGGCATGTGACAAACAAAAATGACAATTTAAAAAAAGTTACTAAATTAATCTAATTCTATGACTATTTTGGGAGCTAATGGCTGTTAAAGTAACATTCATAAAAATAACAGAAAACATACAACCACATACAAAAAGAGGACAAGTTAACACAGATATTTAGAATATTTAAAATTAGGAATTAGCTCCTGATCAAATACAACATAATCTGTTAGCATAATAAGCACGTCCAATTCAACAAAACATACTACCACAGGGGCATTATATCTAAAAAAAAAAAAGCACTATGATGTAAGCATATACCAAGAGAATGGTACACATGTTACGGTACATATTGCCATGATATGTAGTCACATGGCAGGGAGTACAGACCTACCCTGTAGGCTTTATATTGGCCTGACCTTGAAGCAAAATTTTTAGATTCATGCTCAGTGCAAGAAAATAACTTAATGGTCTGATTGTACACCTCCACTGCTGCCTGCATAACCAAGTTATTTACATGAGACATTTAAGTGTACATAATCAATGGCTGTGTGATTTCTTGAAACATCAAACTGCAGATCAGTTTGCACGTAATATAACACAAACCAAACTGTGATCTTCACAGGTGCACACAATTACCTGCACATGCACAGACACCACAGTTATTTTTAGACCAAACTTGTGCTATTCAAACAGGTTTATCACCTCATTTTAATGTATGTCCTTTGCATGTAGATTTCTATCAAACAGAAGTTGTGAAATAAGGGAAAAACAATCAAAACACTGTGGCCCAGTGACAATAAAAGAACATAGTATATCTTTGATTTGCAAAGAACATTTGTGAGAAAGAATTTTCTTTATTTTTCCTCAAAGTAAAGCTACTATTGTTTCTCTACTCAGAATACCAAATGCATTTTGTCCATCAATTAACTGAGGTTCTGCTTCGTAGAACACATTAGTCTGGTCTGATTTCACCGCTTGTGTGGTGTACCTGATGTACATCCTGGTCTTGCTGCCTGTGGTACTGTCTTTCCCAACTATGTAACATTTGTGAACTTAAATTCATTACAATTTCAAAGCAAAAACTATCATAGGCACATCATTTGAATATGTTGATCTTTAACTTACAAACCTACGCTTACTTTTCATTCAAGCTAGACAACAAAAATAAAATGCATTCACACAACATAAAAAACATTTTTTAGATATGCTCCTCAAAATACACTAATAGTGATATGTGCATGACACAAGATGAGACCTATTCTAAAGACTGCTGAAATAAAAAAAAAAACAAACAAACAAAAAAGACAGGTTTAGTAGTAAATGGTATACCTGACTGCGGAGCTCCTGGGCCTGTAGAGTTGGGCTCTGAAGCTGCTTTGGATTTTGCTGCTTACACCTGGTCCTCATGAGATCCAATCAGCTCTTCTGCAGGCCAGACAGCGACTGAGAGATCTTTGCTTCAGGATGTCCAGACACTGAACCACAAAGGAGGCAGGGCACCGAAAAGGAGAAAAATCAATCCAGTATACAGACTAACCTCTGTGCTGCAAACCTGCTCACTCTGTAGCTGAGGCTAAAATGCATAATGGATCCCAATCCTATAAAACAGATACTCAGAAATAAAGCCAAGCAGTCTTGTCCTTCACAGACAGGCCTAATTTCATTCTGCTTATATTATGGCATTATGATAGCAGAGAATAAAGATATTTTTCTTTATCCAAAACACATCTAACACTATATCCAAATATGTTTTTCACATTTATGCAGAAAAATAATCATATGATGCTAGGTGGGTATTTTTCCTGCTTTTTTATGCTAAACAGAGTATTTGAAAAAGAATCAACTGAAAGCACAATTTAACATTAATGTTCATATTAACCAAAATGTATAGAAAAACATATAAAATCTAATATTTACCATCAGAACATAGTTAAAGTATAAACATAAAAACTACAATTATGATATACTGGAGACAGAAACTTAATGGTTATCCTTTCTCTGTGTGATAATCAGAACTTTGGAGAATCCTGAAGAAATGCTGCAAGAGAATACACATCTAAACAGCTACGACATCTCGCAAATTATGGGATAAGCTGTCCTTGTAAAACAGGACTGCTCAGTAAGTCTGCCAACAATATTAAACAGGCCACTAATTAATACAAACCTCCTGAGGTAAATCACAAGAGAGGAAGGGATGTAGAGGGTAAGAGCAATCAAAAGACAGAGAGAGAGAGAGAGAAAGGAGGAGGGAGGTTGGGCAAAAAGAAGGGAGGACAGCAAGCAGAAGACAAACAGACCTAGCTCCTGGTTCAGTTGGACATAGGCTTTAGTCCAGAGTGCCTGAAGCTGCTGCAGTGTCGTAGATGTAGAAGGAATCATAGCCAGACAAGATGGAGCCCCAGACAAGAAACCAGGACAAAAACACTGTAACCATTTGCAAATAGGCTGGCAAATACTCCATGAAACCAATAAAAACAAGAAGAAAAAAGACATTTCTTTCTATTTCTGCTCAGCTCAAAGCAGAGCAGAAAAGACTGCTGTCATCTCAGAGTCCAGTTTTGATGCTCAGAATGATCAAACAAAAGAGCCTGGCTGTTACTCCTGAATTAAAAACACAAATTATGCAGAAATCCATTTCACGGAATCGCTCAAAACGTGTCTCATCCGTTAGCACTCTCTTTCTGTGTGCAATCCACGCCGATAACCCTGGTCTTGCTTTCTTTCCCTCACAATCGCTCCCTCTCTCTCTATTCTCCCCTCCTAAACTGATCAATACTTCATTTAAATCAAGACATTAGCACACTACTACTAGAAAAAAGCAAAAAGAGTGAGAACAAGTACAAATGAGCTAAGTGACAAAGTAACAGATGATTTTTGTCTGAGGATTTTTAGAAGTCTCAAAAATATAATATTAAAAATAAAGAGTATATGAAAGTGTACAGGGCTGCTCTTGAGCCTCTCACTGATCAATACGCATTTAAATCGAGAGCGCTATCACAATTTCTTGTCTCATCAGAAAAGGCAAACACACTATCCCAATTATCATCCTAAATGAAGAGTGTTGCGGGACACGAGCTGGATGCTGATAGAAGCATATTTCATATTTATTCAGCAGAATTTTTACATTAGCACCTCAGCGCATAATTGCCTAATATATATGCACACTCACACTTTTATCTATTCACATAATTCACAATGAGCAGAATCAATACTGCCCTCTCCATACTCTGCAATATGCTCATAAGGTGTGTCTACATTAGCTCAGGCAATAAGCTGTTAAAAAAACCCAAATCGAGACCGACTAATTTCCTAGCGCTCGCTAAGATTGTTGGCTGGAGTGGCTGGCTAATCTTCCTGTTCGTCATTAAGCCTGGATATTTACCTGAGCAGCCTTGAAGTCATGGGCCTGATGTGAGAGCGGCACTTCTTCTTGTCTCCTGACGGTTTCATCCCGCTGAGATGACTGAGGGGAAGCTGATCAGGTTGGGATTTCTCCATTGCGAACATGGGTGAACAGAGGCGAGAGAATAGGCAGGGAAGGATTGTGAGCCCAACACTAGACGGGAAGTGGTGGAAATGGAGCTGAAGTCGATCACTCGGGGGAACATCACTTACATATAGTCTGGCGCCAATGTTGACCAATGAGCAATTAGGCAGACAAGACTAAAATTATTGATCGGGGGGTTCAGGCTCTTTTCTCTGGGCTAACTAGCCTGCCTGAGGTTGTGTGATGGCTGCTACAGCTGTGGACTGTGGAAAAGGTTTACAAGAGAAAGTGGGAGGAAGGGAAGGGCAGGTCTTTCTCTCCCCAGGCCTTGAGCCCTTGAGTTAGGCAATGGACATCATCATTTAAGCAGCTATTGATTGCCACAAGCTTAATAAAGCTTCACATTGAGCAGTCACACACAGACAGAGAGGCACTTAGAAGAATTCAAACATCCAATCAAAAGATATTATGGACAGTAAACAACCACTGTCATTGATACTTTGCCAAGACCATGAGTGTTTTGTTTTCAATCTCTATGATAATGAGAGAGATTCATGTCAGTAAACACATAGAAAATTTGAAGTTATCCAATATCTAAAGTGTCATCACTTTATGGCTGCAACTAGGGTAAAAGCCTGAGATGAATTTCTCCTAGTGGGAAAGTAAAGTTAATCTTGATCTTGATCACCTTGAAAAACTGCTGCCTATAAATTTAGCCTCAAATAGTAAAATAAATTTGAAAAATAAATTCAAAAGTGAAAGTATTCACCCTCACTGGAGACATACCTGAAACAACTGGCAAGCCTCGTGACAATGAACAGCACCTCAGAAGTTTTACTTACAATCAAGAGGCTATTAATACTAAGCACTAATGCATAGTGGTAGAATATGCATGATCAAACTAGACTAGAAGGCAAATTACAGTTGTGGAGTTTCAGGAAGGATTATATACTTACTTGTACAGTATTACACCATCAAAGACTTATACTAGGTTAAGCTTAGAGGAAAAAGTCAAGATAATATGTTTAATTATTCCCATCTGGCAGATAGATGAAGGGATTTTTTTTTTCAAAGTCTGGCTTGAGTTCTGCCAAAAAGCTGGTTAGCCAGCTACAGGCAAGTTATGATCCCAGTAGGATATTTTACAGTTTTCATAACCATAACCTGTTTGAATTTGATCTGATCCACAAAAAGACATATATACAGATACACATTCTTTAATATCTAACACAATATTAGTTCATTATTTTTGCTTTTTTCAATATTAGAAAGAATAAAAAGAAATAATCCTCATTCCAGATATTTTAGTTCTCAGTTAAGACGTTGTTAGCTTGTTACAACTATATCTAGTTCCCAATAATCCACAATCAAAGCTAAGTCAAACACAGTTTCAGTTATTTAGTTAGTTTGAGGATTTTACTCATCAAACCTTCACCCAGTAGTCCACAGGCATTGGCTCTTAAACACCATTTTAACACCCAGAAATGATAATGGCTGATAATGACTTACAAAGCAGGAAAATTATATAATAAACAGCTTGTTTTTAAGCTGCCATTTTCTCACTTCATAATGTAGTTCAGATGACATGAACAATGAGCAAAAATGTGTTTAGGGGAAAAAAAGAGTACAAATTCAAGAACTCTGCAAAAGTTATGCATGGGGACTGTCATGCTTACTGGGGATAATAGGGAAACAATTTAATTTAGTATTTACAAATCCTGGAAGATGACATCACACTGTGTGAAATATTGTTAAAGACAAGAAGAGGATGGTTTCAACAACAAGACAGCGATCTTCAACTTAACTGGAAGCTGAAGGTTTTAGCATGAATCTCACAATTGAGAAACCCAAACATCATTGAAATCTGTTGGGAAACCTAAAAATAGCGGTGCAAAATAGACTATTCCCAAAATTCCCAAACTTCCTTCAGACTAATTAAGTATTTATTCATCTATCTATCTCTACCTAGACTGGTAAGAATCCCATTAAACAAAAAGCCTTTTACAGAAAAAGTGAAAAAAAAAAACAAAAAAAAACAAACGAAAACAAACAAAACAAACATTTGAAGTGACAGGACTTAGCAAATATACAAAAAAAAAAAAGAAAAATTCCTTAAAACAAACAAGAAATAAACATATTTCTGCCATGCATTTTATTTGCTATATTAAAATGAACCTACAGTAAACCTTGTTTTTAGGTTGTTAACCCACTTTATTTATTTACTGAGTTTATTGTGCAACAGGACCACATTTGTTTTAACAGTAACCCTGAGATGTGGGCCATGTATTAATCTGATTATAAGCTACTGCATCCAGCACAAAATAAATAAATAAAATATTTGTAGTATATCAAATGAAAATAATAAAGTCTTATTTAACTATTTTAAGATAAAAATTCCCATCTAACTTTCTTTAGAGATGAGATAAAGGATTTCTATAACAGAAAAGAGCTAAAAAATGCTGGCCCATCTTCTTTCAGGTGTTTAATGTATTGTTCAGTGTTCTCTATTTTCCTCCTTCGGATCTCTACATCTTCCACTGCCAAGGACAACATTTTACATAAAAAGCATTCAAAAATGTATTATAAAAAAGAACCAATCAAAAGGAAATTACACAATAGAGTTTCTGATACACAACACATTGTTCACATTAAACGTCGCTTTGTTATCATTTATCTCGTCAATTTCAGCTTATCATTAAGAGGAGGCTAGGAATGATTTGTACATAAATGCTAAAATAAAAATAAACACATAAGCCAGTGTTATGCACAGGCAGTGTATTCACTTTTGCTGCAGCTTTTGCCTTTATAAGCAGACCTTTCTTGTGTTTTGAAAATCAACTCTGCTATTTCAAAAGGGAGAGGCATGTTAATGAAAGGGCACATAAAAAAGTCTCTCTGAGGCCATTGCTCATTCCTCGCAGCTTCCACTGCCTCTGCATCAGAAGGACACCTTTAATATTTGGACTTTCCACGTCACTCTAGGCTAAATCCCTAGCAACCACCATAGCAACAGAGTCCAACGTGAAATGCATGGCAAGTTCTTTCCTGCCACCAGCCAGAGAAAAAAAAGGGAAGGGAAAATAATCAGGAAGAAGACATATGCTTAAAAGGTTAAAACAAGGCGGCGCGATGAAAATAAATAAGTAAATGAAAAAGAACTAAGATGCATTTTTATCAGCGATAACATAACTGAGTGGGAAATACAAATCATGCTACAAACCATAAAATATAAATCTACCAGTGCCTTTGTAATGCAGTCAAAGAGGCTTTTACAAGAGGTATTTGCAGAGATATGCAGCTCTAGCAAATGTTTTTAAGGTTTTCCTGCTGTACTGCATTTTTTTGGCTTACATCATCTAGACATATGAGCTAGTATAATAGAGTATTTGATAAAGGTTGTTGAAACATGAGGGCAATTAAGTGCTGCATACAGTAAATAAATAAATAAATAGGACAAATATAACAGATAACTGTATGATAAAAATTATTATTATTATGATAAAAAAAACAGCTAAGGAAACTGAAACAAACTAAGGTGTTATGTTGTTATTCTTGCGTTATCTGTGGAAGAATATTTTGGGTTTTGTTTTGTGTTCTGCTCCTGCCTTCCTTGGGTGTGGCTTCCAGTTGCTGATCTGATGGCTCATGCAGCTCACCTGGGACGTCTGATTGCTGCCTCCTCTAAAACCCTGGATCTGTTATTCAGCCAGTGTCAGTTTATCTGCTTTCCAGAAATCTGTTACCTTTCAACATCCAAAAGAAGCTTATGTCGTTGATCTTGTCAACCTTTGCCTATCCAGATCTTCAGTCAGGATTTTGTTGTTTAGATTTTTGTAGTTGTGGGAAATCACCTATCATCAGTCAGTCCTGTGGACTCATGCATCCTCTGGTCACTCTGCACTGTGATCTGGCTGGAAGGTTCAGTTTCTTGCACCTCAGGAAAACCCTCACAGTCAGTAGAACTCATTTAGCCGTTTTCAAATATGAGAAACCGCTATTTATGGGTCATATGAAACACAGTGTAAAATTCTATTTGTACTGCCACCCATAAATTCATGCAAGCTTTGGAAGCAGCAGTGTTTCAGAGAGCTGACTAACAACAATTGTTTAAAACAAAATGCATAAACTAAAATATTATTGTGTCCCCTTGGGGAGAAAAGGTGGTGGAACTATAATCTGCAAAAATGATCTCTTTGCAATGTGGCCCTCTACAGAAATTCAGAATATACTAGAAAGTGGTTTGAACATGTATTTGAAGAGACATTTTAAGTAACAGCATGACACGGCTCTTTGTTGGTCCTCAGGCTGTGGAAAATGGACTGGTTCTGTGTAACTGAGGTGAGAAAAAGAAAATCTTTTGCAAAATATGATCGTGTAAGATATGTTGTTCGATGTAGGCCGAAGAACTGAGGTTTATACTGGAGGGTTTCATACATTACTGTGAATGAACTTTCTGTAAAACACACGTCATCTTACAGTCTGTCACAGCACAGTCACAAACCATAGGAAGATAAACATTTGATTCTATTTCTCTAAAAACAAAAACTATTCATTTTAAACAATGTGAAGATAAGCCCAGCCATGTTCATAAGAATTACAGCCAGTCAGGGCAAAAACACGCTCAAGGTGCTCTGCAGAGCTATTAAACAAGTGTGGAGGTGACCTCTGGCTTTAAGAGCCCATATCTCTGGCAGCCAAAGCTGCAGAGGCCATCTTAAATGGATTTCCTAAAGTTTCATACTGGAAAATAAAAACCGAGTATAATTCATTGGTAAAGCTGTGTGAGAAAAAGCACATCATTTGCTTACAAGGCTGCATGCGTCCTTCCAAAGTTGTACTCTGTCATTTAAGAGACCATGACTGATGATAATGGGCCAAAAACAAACCTTAGCTAAATACTGTATATTGCAAGAGTTTTAATGACTTATAATATGGAGTTGGTATCTAAATGGTATCTTTATGACTACAGGTTTCCGCTACATAAATGATCGTGGCACACCGCCACAGCAAGATAAAAGCCGCCATGTCTTTAGAATAATGTTTTATTAATGTTACCACTTGAAATTATATTGTTTAAATGGATTCAACTGAACATAAAGTCTAAATTTTACAGACAATTACAGACCATAATAAGAGTGAAATTGTACTCAGGAAATGTGACACTGCCCTGTGAATAACTTAATTTTGAAAAACGAACAAGTCTAAACTTCCTGTCTGGGTATACTGTGGCTCAGTTGAAAGTGGCAGCTGATAGAGTGTAATAATTGTCACATACTCGTCTTTAGCGTCTGCTAAATGACTGTAGAATAGAATACTCCATGAGAACTTATCGAGGCTGCAAGACCAAGAAGAAGTTTGTTTTGGTCCAGTCAGTTTATACTCTACGAGAAGCTTTGTCCGCAAAGAGGCTGGAATTACTGAGAGCAGGAGAATGTGGCAGGACAGCAGCAGCGGCGGCTAACATTATGTAAAGAGCCAGAACTCTTTAAAATCAGAATCAGACGTACGTTATTAATCCCGGACTGGGGAATTTCAGTGTTACAGCAGCATTATAAAATGACAGAGAAGAAATTAAAAAAAGAATCAAATTAAACCGTAAGATGCCAAAAATACTATATATAGGACACACTTAACAGATACCGAGATGGAAGAAAGGACGAGATGGGGGGGGGGGGGAATATATATATATATATATATATATATATATATATATATATATATATATATAAAACGAGACATGGGAAACCACATAAAAAACGACTGCATGGTGTTTGAAAAAAACAAAAGACAAAAAAAAAAAAAAAGTGCTCTGGCAAACTGTGTAATTTGATAAGGCTACATTACATGTTTGCCTTAAATAACTAATGTATTTTAAAGTTTTAGCTTGTGATATTTTTTTCCCACAGTTGCAAAAAAAAAAAAAAAAAAAATCCTGGAGGAATCCCTGGACTTACACCACTTATTAATTTATTTTTTTTTACAAAAAAAATTTTTTTTTACACTTTGAATAACATTCTTAGCATATAAACTCAAAATTTTATATAATAGTTATACATCTAAACCAAGAAACATTCTATGTATTCTGATGTATAATTTCTTCATATGTAATTAGAAATCTTCATAAATAAGTAATAGGTGTAATGTCACATTATACCGAAATTAATTTAAACTTAACCCTGCTCATCAACACACACAGCAGCTGTCCTCTGAAGATGGCAAGCTGTTAAATTAGTTTAGCCACAGAACATACAAAGCAGTCACACTATGAGTTAAAGCAATGAAAAAGCAGTGTACATTGAAATGAAAACCTGAATGCACTCTTTCCCCAGCCTTTTCGCCTTTGAAGCGACAGAGTCTTTGTGCTGAGAAGCTGAGAAGGGCTTAAACGCAGGGCCTGAATCAGCTAGATTGCATCCTATCTTAAATGCAATTAATGAACCTCACAGAGAAGGATTATGCTGACAGGATTATTTTCAACAACAATGCAGCACCCGCTGCCAGTTACAGACACACATACATGGTATTTATGCAAACACTAACCCTCTTTAATCCTAGCATACAACAGCTTTCTAATGAACATGCATACTCAGCTCTAGAGCAGCCAAGTGTCCATTAAAGTGACCCCTATAATATTTTTACTTTGACTCTCATGTTTCCGTTTTCTGTGGACATACTTCTTTACTGACTAATCCAAATACTGTACTACTGCACAACTCTCCGCAAGGTCTCACTTATAGTCATCTATAATGCACAAATAGCAAAGCACCAGGAACTCAGTCAAATTCTGTAAACTTTGCAGAAGAGCAGAAATGTTTGCCTTGCTTCAACATTTGATCTCAAGTCCCTGACAAGGATCTCAAACTGTCTGCAGGCGAACAAGAGCTGTCTGGTATTTCTCTGGGCAATGCTAAATCAAATTAGTGAAAGCCATGTTAATTTCAAGCAGCATTTCATTAAAAAGGAAAAGATAATCAGCAACAAAGACTCCATGTCCTTCTAACTAATCTAATAATGTTTAGTTTGTTTGCTTTAATCACATTTAACGATTAAGAAGCAGAGAAAGGGCTAAGTCATGTAGACACAGGGATTTCATAATCTGCCTGTCATGGCTACCATCTGATTTCTTGCCATTCGTCACAGTATGGATAGAGCAATGGATGGATGGTGTTTCAGTGTTCAGCTGACAGCTTGAGACTTGCACTAGCCTCAGGATGGGACTGCTCATCTTGAGAACAGGGGGGTTCAGGTATCACTTTATCTTAATGAGTTAAAAACTTGGGCCACCGGCTAAAATAGCTATTAACTAAGAAGTCATGATGCTACAGTGTGCTAGAGTTTCAGGCAGAGCTGGAAAGCAGGGGACATCTGTATAATGTTATATTCTGTCATGTCAGTTCTCCATCATTAGCTGATGGCAAAATCCTAAAAAGAGAAATAACATTTGCAAAAGAAAACAGAACTAGAACATGCCTGGAAAAGACATTTTCAGCCTTTTTTTTAAAACTATGTTTTAAAGGCATGTTGAACAAGGTGAAAACATTTTGTCTCTTTGAGTTTACAGTGTGCTGTCCAGTGGTTCTGATGATTTTGTTTTGAGTGGATCGTTATTTTTGTGGTAGGGGCAGAAATAATAGATTTCACGTAAATTCATTTGTTCAGTGCAGCAAGTCATGCTCATTATTCAAAATGCTGAAACTGAGTAGCACATCCTCCAGTTGTGGGTGGACATTTCTGACTCTAGAGAGCATAGTGTTAGCAAAGTACTCCGCTGCATCAAAGGGATTTATGGTGACTATTTATTTCTGCAGTTGGACTGTAGAGGGAAGAATTTGCTGAATAAGGAATAAGCAATGAAAATTCTCATGTTTAAATTTGAAAAAAAAGCTCATCATATCCCCCTTCATCAGAAAAAAAAGAGAAAAAAAAGCTCATCAGTGGGTGCGATCACTTGAATGGAATCAATCAATTGTGTTCCGCTTGGCTTTGCTCTTCTTTGCTCTTCGTTTCCAAATCCAATCTCTTCCATGTCATCTCAGAGCACATTTATAAGGGCCCAGCCTCTTGATTATCTCCCTCCCTCGCCTCAACTCCCCCGCTGCTGCATGCTCCAATGTATTAAATTAAATAAGGTGTCTGTCCAGGTCACCCTTTTCCCAGCTCCCAACACCCCCCTCCCCTCTCTCCTTGCTCTTTCTGCTGGTAATCAAGGGAGAAGACCCTCCCTGCTAGTTTTGTGCCAGCCAGGCTGCATAAATTAGCATTAATGGGAGCTGGAAAGACCTGCAGTAAAGGGAGGGTGGGAAGTACTGAAAGGAGGAAAAACAGAAGAGGGGGGAGAGAACTGCAGCTTCAAACTGAACATCCACAAAAGGTTACATTTGTCAGTCGTCTTACCATCTTTTCTTGTCATATTAGCCTGTCCATCCTGCCATTCTGTACCTGAACCTCTTCACACAAGTCTTCAGACTGGCTATCTCCCACAGGCAGACTCGACAAAGCTCCGAGGAGCAAAACAGCTGTGGCTTGGGTTCTTGCAATAAATTAATCATAGATGAGGCTTTGTTAACATAATCCCATGGCTCGAGCTTAAAATACTGCAGGGTGCAAACATTTTTGTTGTTCATGAAATATTGATGCATACATAATTATCTAAGCATATGTGTGGAGATTGTGTGAATATGTAGATGCATGTCAGTGGCTTTTTCAGTCCTGGCTTTGAGAGAAAATTTGATCATTGTGGATGGTATTAGACTTAATTACCTGGGGGATATATCTAATTATCTTGTCATAATATAGAACTGAATGTGGGATGGGTTTTGTATTGGCAGTATTTGTGTGCATTCAGTTGGCTGTGATGCATGAAAAGCTGTCAAAGCAGCTTCCTGATATACAGTGCACTGTTGCTGTTAGCTCCTCTCTCTCCTGCTCCTGTGTAATCATATGCAATAGCAATGACAAATACAGGAAAAAATCACTGCATCACTTCATTTTGCTGCTACCCAACTTTAAATGTTTAATACATCCTTTACTCCTGCACCACTCTGCTCCACTCAGTTCTCCCTCCACCTCATCATTTCAACCTTCTCCCTCCTCCTTTTCTCATCTCCTTTTCTGCCACTGCATTTACTGCCAAGTTCTTCCTGGTAATTAAAGTTGAACTACATGTAAGCCTTTAGTTTGAGGGTGGCAAATTGGCACAATCAACCGATAAGTGCCCAATGCAGTGTGTTCCTTAAGTTCCACACATGAGCTACCTCTACCAAATTTATTATTAGCAACACTGTGAGACCAGATTCACACATTCAACACCAACAGAGTAGCATACCTAATGAGGCTTTATCATATATATCCTGCTAATAGTGTGAAAGTCTTGACTAACACATTATGACCTGTGGTGGCCATCTCTGTGTAACTTAAAACAAGGGCTTGCCTATAGAAAGAGGACAGTATAATGTTACTAGATTATAAAAAGTACCAACATCCAGTTAAATAAATCCGAATATTTTATGAGTCACATCTTTAACACTGATATGCAAATTACTCAGTGTAGAATACAACTTACTACTGCTGATGAGTATGCAGTAGACAACAATGTAAATCAATTTGCCCAGCATGCGACCGATTTATTATTATTTCTGTGAATACACTAAAGAATTATTAGTGTAAGACAAAAACTGTATAAGCTGTAAAGAAAAACTGTGTTTTTTCCCGGACATACATAGTAGAAAAATGGGATAGACGATCTTTCAATTTTGGACAATATTACGGAAAATTTGAATTTTTAAAACATACTTATACATATTTATATATTTTTTAAAAACTATGTCAAGCTGCACAATATAAGTAGGTCTTTCTTATAGACCACACTAGAAATGCATTGAAATTAACTGTAAGACAGAGTGGAAGATAAATAACATAATAAAGAAAAATTTTGGACCTTGCATGGAGAACAGAGCAAATCTTTAGACTTGCTAAGACATAATAAAAACTGGTGCATTTTCAGGGCTGTTGTGTTTGTGTTGTTCTTCTGTTTTTCGGACTTGTGTAAAAAAATGGTTTTACCTTCTGCATTGTTTACTGAAATGGCAATTTGTCTTGGGCTAAAAGAGAACAAAAAGCTAGTGAAGTCAGGTGCTCATTTGCTTGTCATATCTTAAAAGCAATCAGCCAAAAATCTGTTGCAAAAGAACAGAAAATTACAATGTAAAGCATATGTCAATGAAACAGTTACACATACAGTAAAAATTTAAGTGAAAAAGAATAGTATACAACATTTAGCTTGAGATGTACTAGTATATTTCATGTCAGATCATGCCTCTGTACTTGCTATCCTTCCAATAATAATAATAAAAATTGTACAATGTTATTTCAAACCATGATGGTATTGGAGTGGATCACTTACTCTCTCTCTCAGTGTTTGGGAGTAGAGCTGGGCAATATTTCCTTTAAAATAACAAACTATGAATGACTAAGGAATTATTCAAAACAGGTTTTACTTTTAAATGAATAATGTGATAAATTAAGGAAAACAGATTTTGCCATCTGGGAGATACAGTATTCCATAAAGGAGATTTAACAAATCCTGTGATAAAGTCTGTGTTCAAGGTTGCTAAATCCTCTGACGTCTAAACATGCGTTGTCAGTTCCAAAACACCGGCTGTTAAGTAACTAACACATCCTGTGTTGGTTAAGCCAGTGTGTGCACGTCCGTAGCAAATCTATGAAAGGAGTCACCCACTGAGCTCAGAAATCATGATGAAAATTACCAAAAAAGGAATAAAGTTGCGTCCGCCAGCGCCTGCTGCGACGCTTGGCGTAGGATTTCCAGCAAAGTCAACGCATAACAGAATGCTAAACACATAGTAGCCTAGTTGGAATGTGTTATCTAATTACAAAATTTAGTAAGCTTATTATAATATAATATAATATAATATAATATAATATAATATAATATAATATAATATAATGATGCCAGCATATTATATATATATATATATATATATATAATATGCACAGTATATTATTAAGTCTGTGCTTGAACAACCAAGAACAAAAGCAAGAAAAGCAAAACCAAGGACACTCCCTTTCTGCTCATAGGAGACATGGTCTTTTCACTCCATTACACGTTAGGCAAATAACAGATTTATCATAATATACAACTTCTACTAATATGCAGTATAGATGGATGTGTAATACCACCATTCCTCCATGCACTCACATGTGCTAAATCACAATGTTTTGCTAAAAACCATCTGCACGCAGCTAGTGCACTTTTCTGCAGACGCTTACACCGCCTCACACAAACATACACACACATGCACACACACACGCAATTTGCCACAGATGACACAAATTGGATTGCCTAAAAATAGAAAAGCATTTCTAAAGCACAGCAAAGTTTAACAATAGCTAGAAAAGTCCTCACTCCACAGGGATTCTAATTAGTATTCTTCTAATTAGTCAGCCAAAAGCAAAGCTGCCAACTTTTCTCTTCCTAATAAACAAAGCCGGACATGTTTTCATCATTAACTAAAGCATAGCTGGTGCTGATTGAGCCAGGTATTCTTTCTTCTAATTTCTCATCATGTACTATATGGTATAAAACATATTATGAGTGAAACCAGAAGCAGAAAATGAATAAGTGACTAATTAAATTTTCAATCAGATTAGTTCTTTTGTTGTTGTTGTTATCACAAAATAACAGCCTTTGATCAATACAATGTGTGTGTATGACAGTTGTTCCTCCCTGCATGTGATTCTAAACTTTTAAATAACTGCTGTCCACAGTAACTTCATGTCAGTGTGTACATCTAATAAACACACTATAAGCGCATTGGACAACTTAGTATTAGTTTGAGAAATATATGACAATACTGAGCTCCATGTTTCACCACAGCCTTTCTTTCCCTTCTAATATTCATATCATTCTGCACAATCGACTCTAATGTTAAAAGTAAAAATATATAAAAAGAAAAGAGAAAAACTGTCATTCAGAAATATAATTTGGCTTTTATCATGTTCTTTCAGGCAATTTTTTTCTACATCCCCTGTTTTTTGTTTCCTAATCCAGAACAGAAGGGGGGGGGGGGATTTTTCATTTCAGGCAGCAATGTCTCTTAGCAGTTCTCTTCTTTTAGATAACATGTACTGCTTTACATCACACCAATGGCTTGGCTCTAAAAAAGGCAAGAGTAAACGCTCTCCTACTGATGGGATCCATTTTGCATCCTACCTGTACTTTGAGCTTTCTCCAGCCAGTAAAATATTGAATCTTGTTTCATCTCTTGCTCTGTTTTTTTCTCTCTTTCTTTTCCTCTCTTCCTCCGATAATGTCTTTTTGCATTTCTTAGCCAGCCTTGGTACGCATTCAGAACAGCTGGTATGATATCTGCTTGCGAGCATGTGACACAGTGAGTAAAGCGAAACTCATCTGCAACATCACGCAGAAGTGAAAACTCCAGAAATGCACATAACAGATGTACCATCAAACAACTCCGAAACACAGAGTTTTAAGTTTGGAAAGTTACATAATGCATCTTTGTCTCTCTAAAGTTACTTTTTGCAACCTTGAGGTTACAAACAGCCACAGAATGCCAGAACCAGTGAGTTCATGCAACCCCATCTAATGGACAAAAAGAATAATGAACAAGCTATTTAACTGGGGTTGATGACAATAAGCCTCTTGGAGACAATTTAAAGTGTTGTTGAAATGCAGACTTTGTATGTTGTGAGGGTGTGAGAAAGAGAGTGGGCAGGGTCTTGAGTGATTGCAGAGAATGAGCGATCAGACCTGCAAACTGCAATAATGTTCTTCAGTGGCCATGAATGCTGCATGAGCCAACCACAGAGCCGTAAACATTTCACTGCATCCCAACATGCTTTATTGCCTTCTAAGGCAGGGTGATACACATTTAATACTGGAGAAAGCTGCTGCCAAGGCTCATTACTACAACCCTGTCCAGCAGAATCATCATGTTTAAATGACCATCAACAAATACACCGTTCAAACAGTCTGATGTTTTTTAATCTGATTTACATGAAGGCATGTCATAGCTGCTCTCTGTGTTGCTCTGTGACTTCCGGCCTGATGCCTCACTCATGCAAACGAGTGTGCACACACAGGTGAGCACACTTCTGTCAGCAGAAAGAGAACACAACGGAAAACCAGCTAAGAATCAGGCAAAATTTTTGCTGTTTTTATTTTAAAAACTCTCCTAGACATGTAAGGATGGAAACACTCACTCTACAGCGAGGAGGAAGAGTATTTCTCTTGCTCCTGTGTTATGCAGAGAACGCTGTGTCCATCATGGGAAGTTCAAGTTCGTCACGGAAACACGCACAGCTGAATGAGCTTAATCTACAATCATGGTAGGAATGTAGGAATTTCTGAATAGTATTACGGCTTGAAAATTCTGAAAATCTGGTAGTCAGTCAGTGATTCCATGCCAGGGGCAGGAAATGTGTCTCTGTGTCCACTCAGAGACATAACACCATGACACACTTTTCTCCAATCAGTCCTAAAAACCTAGATGTAATCATTGGCTATCTGAAAACCACCACTTGCTGTCTTGATACCCTGGCAACTGGGCTTTTTAAGAATGTTTCAGGAGGCATGGCCTTAGATATCATACAGATTGTAAACACGCCTCTTTCAGGTGTCTTCCCACAGACCCTAAAAACAGCTGTCATCAAGCCACTACTGAAAAAGAAAAACTTAGAGTCATTACTCATGAGCAGCTACAAGCTGGTATCAAAACCCCCTTTCTTAGTAATATAGAAAAAACTGTCTGGCACTGCAATTAATTGGTTTGAGTCCTATTTAAAAGATAGGGACTAGTTTGTGTCTATGGGTAACTATAAATCTGAGCAAACAAAAATAACCCATGGAGTTCCCCAAGGCTCCATCCTGGGCCCCTGCTGTTCAACATCTACATGCTGCTACTCGTTAAAATTATGAAAAACAACAAAATATGTTACCAGGTAATGCTGAAACTCTTAGCAGCTTTAAATCAGGGTTGAAAACTTTTCTTGTTGCTGTCTTTTATCAAAACAACTGTTGATTCCTCAGACTGAAACCTTATTTCTTGCATTTTATCTGTTTTATTTTAGCCTTTCTCTTTCTGTTTTTATTTAATTTCTTTTATTTCTTTTAAAGTTTGTTTTAAATGCACTTGTTATTGAGTTTAAATGTCACATGATGTTTACATAAGGCTATTTTGTCATTATCCGATGTGTTAAAATTCCCACTGTAATCCGAGAATTGATAGGTTACCTGTTACAGTAACAAATATTGTTTTATTGTTGCTGAATGCTCCTGTGGGCGTGGTGTTTAGTTCACCTAGCATAGCCAGCCCAGGTTCAATCCCAGGTCTCCCTAAGCTACTATATACTTTTGGTTTACAAACACTTTAAACAAATAAGATGTTTTTGTTTGTTTTTTAACATCAATTTTCTTTACACAGAAGCAGTTAAAATATTTCTTGTCAATCTCAAATTAAATATTAATGTATTGAAATAAAATATTAATAACAATGAAGGATGATTATTTTAACATTTATTTGTTAGGTGGTCACAAGCCAGCAGTAGGTCAGGGTATCGTCACCAATTGCCTGAATCGATTCGATTCACAACAGCCTATTTCGATTCGATTTTGATTAAATCCGATTTGATTTGATATTGATTTATTTGCAGCTAATTGTGTAACACCACCTATTTTTCTTGAATATTAAAGATATTTTCAGATAACTATATTTGTAAAACACTGAGTGCATTTACTGCATAATCAAAATCAGGGCGTAATCAGATTATTTTAACAATATGATGTGACACATCTACATGC
This sequence comes from Melanotaenia boesemani, assembly GCF_017639745.1. NCBI lineage: Eukaryota > Metazoa > Chordata > Actinopteri > Atheriniformes > Melanotaeniidae > Melanotaenia > Melanotaenia boesemani. The sequence goes on from NC_055682.1 coordinate 21,120,075, forward strand.
ACTTCTGAAATACCATAACACAGTGTTTCCCCAGATTCACAGCCAGAAATTCTGTGATGAAAAAGAAAAAGAAAAAAACAAACTAACTACCAAACACAAAAAACTCACTCAGGACAGAAAAAAGGTTAATCTGTGTTTGTGTTTTATATGAGGACATATAAAAAATCATTCTCCAAGTTTTATGAATCGATATTGGATTTATTTCATTTGAATCAATTCAAATTGATAAATCAATTTTTTTAAACCCAGCCTTAGTCAGCAGTGTGAATTTCAAAGTTGTGTGAACCTGTCTTCCTTCTAAATAGCGAGGGAACAATATCTGATGGTGAATTTCCTGCCATCAGGTGTTTCCTAAAGCAGGACTAGAATCTCAGCACGTAGATTGGGAAATATCCTTTTTATTTACTTTTTTTAGACCTAAAACCTCAAAATAAACGCAAAGGCTTGAAGTGGAAATGACCACAGAGAACACTGGTTCACATTAGCACAGCTTACCCCAAATGCTCTCAATGACTGAGACTAGGGCTGGGCGATATGGCAAAAAATAAATAAATAAAAAAAGATCACAATTTTTTTCATATTATTCGATCTTGATTTTTACTACAGTTTTTTTTACTATACTGCCAGCATGTGTACTGAAAACAAAAAAAGTAGAGATAAAACAATTTACTAGCACAAAAAGTAAACAAATTAAATACGATCACTATCAGAATCTTCATAAATAAGAAGGACAAAGTGTTTTTTGCTGGCTTCTGTTCACCGATGTGAGGAAAATTTCTTCCAGAGAATAGCTCAAACTCAAATATTCAAATAGCACCAGTAGTAGCGTAACTTTGTTTCTGAATGCTCAACAATAAATATTCTAAATGAAATTTTATGGGAAGTATATTCCAAAATGGTTAATCACAATCTAGGATTTTCATATAAGCTTTAAATAAGGCAAGAAATGCCTGGCTTGGATTTAGGGTCAGCACATAGTCTATGAGTCAGAGTCAGGGATAGATCACAGATGATCAAATATACAGACATACATAAGCTATCGTTTCAATAACTCTGAAAAAATAATGTGAAAAAAATTAAATGACAAAGTTTTTATTGTAGTAAAATTGGAATGTAAAAACTATTTACAGAAACAATTAGTTTTTAAATTGGACACAAAACATTTTCAGTATTTGCTTGTGCACAAGTAATTATGGGTGGCAAATCTAAAAGCATTAGGCACACATATTACTATTGCTGTTTTAGGAATTTCAGCTTCTAACGCCACCCACAGCTTCAACTGAACCCCCACAAATATATCAAAGCATGCACCTCGATTGGAACTAGTATGCTGTACTGTGTGACTTTTGCTGTACATAAGTCTTACTGTGTTTACATAATTGTCAAAAATAAAAAAACTGTAGAAATAAATAGGATTTGGTTGACATGAGCCAAAAACCCAGCCTACTTTTTAAACTTTAAACAGTTTTACTTTTTAAATTCTGAATGCTTCAGCTCCTGTCTGTGTGTTGTCACCTATACTGACCCAGCTGAAGTCGCTCCCAGACGTTTGGCTGTGGCTAAAAAATTGATGAAATCGAAAGCTACACAGCTCTAGAATATAGATAATGTGTTGATGTCAATAAAACCAACAAAGAATATGGGATCAATTTATAAGCCGTAATACGACTCAGAAATTCCTACAATGACGGTTTATTCTGTTTGTTAAGCTGTGTGTGTTCCCGTGATGGAATGATGTTCTCAGTGTAACACCGGAGCAGGAGAAATACTCTGGCTGCTTCTTGCTGGACCTTGAGTGTTTCTCGTCACCTCTGTGGGAGAGTTTGAAATAACTCAGATATTTTTTATCTGATTTTCAGCTGGTCGACGAGCGCTCTCTGTTTGTTGACGGAAGTCTGTTTCCTAAACTGTGTTTGCTAAAGTGTGTTTGCTGAAGTGTGTTTGCTGAAGTGTGTTTGCTGATGGACTTCATAATTCATAATTATTGGGTTTTGTTTTTTATAATTACTTTTTTGTGGTTGCTATTTTTTTAATCTTGTTTGAATGACTGATAAATGTTTTGCATATGCATCACTTAATGGTTGAACAATGTAGAACTTATATGTATTCACAATATTTAAATCTGATACTCTTCAGCAAGAGATTGAATAAATGTTTGTAACAGTAAAATTACTCCTGATGCAGATCAAGAGTTTGATCCTCTGCCATGCTGCAAGGAGGCGTCCTTGGGGGAGTGGCTCTGCCCTTTCAAAACTAAAACAAAAAGTTAGAGAGGAGATGTGATTTGAATAAGAACTAAGAATGTTGATGAGAGAGAATCAAGCTGGTCCACATGCATCAAGATACATGTAGAGAAGGAAAATACTGATCAAGGAATGTTTTTACTGAAAATGCACCGTAATGCTAAAGATTTGAGGTCTGCCAGCGGACTGGATCCCCACCAGAGGGGATTATATGGATAGATGATAATGGCCCACTGTCTCATGGTCAATAAATGAATGGAACCACTGATAATGTTAATTCAGTCGAGTGAGAAGGTCTGAATCAGAAGCCCATTCAATGTGATAAATCAGTGAAATTATGATAATGATATTAAAAATGATTTTTTTCTGCATTTCTTCCTTTTTTGCTGTTGCTTAAGAACCAGAAAAGACCAACATCATCATATGTTTTATATATATATATATATATATATATATATATATATATTATATAAAAAGCACAATCCTCATGCCTTTCTTCAGTATATCAGAAAACACTGAAAGGAAATTGCTTTTATCAAGGAAAGTGTTTTATCATTTTTATAGAGTGCAGGGTACCTGCTATTCACGTTAATGGGTCTGCAGGGTCTCACACATATGTTCATACAGCAAGAGCAAATATAAAGAGGTGCAGAGATGCTTTAAAACAGCAGAATAACCCTGAAGTGCATTCCTCTTTCTGCTGACAGTGATCAATGTAGATGGAGGAAGAAAATCCTAGAAAGATGCACACAGAATTAACACACATGCTGAGCCAACAACAACCAGATAACCAACCAATAATAGCTAGAGATAATGGCCCCAAGATAAATCAAAACCAATCTATATTTGCATCAAAAGGGCTGCCATAACAAGAGTTTGTGCAAGCATATTAGGGTCAATTTCAGATTTCCATAGAAAACTGAGACAACAGTCATAAACAGACAAGACCATCACATAGGAAACATGATACGCAGAATCTAAATCAGGCAACTTTGCGTGGACATTATGCAAGTAATTGAAGTTATAATGTGGAATTTTCCATTCAGTAAACTTACATAAATTACTTAACTTTGTCCAACTTTTAAACAGTTCTATATTCATGAAAGTCTTCTTTTGATATGCTATTAATATTTTTTATTTATCAATTTAAAGCAAGAAAATGAGCTGCAAATTTCTGGACCAAAAGTGCACCAACACAATCATGAGAGTTTGTTAAGTGCTATTTGTTAAGCCACAGTTTATACAGGTTATGTTAAAATCACAATAATAATCAGCACCAGTAACGTGCCTCTGACAGTGCTTGTACAAGGCTTTTGGAACCATTACTGAGTTTTTTAATCAGTTTTCAAAATAGCAACTTCCAACTTACTTTTGCAATCCTAGCTTTGTGAGTGGCATCAGTGAATGACTTTGACCTCATCTTAAGATCCTATTGCACCTTGTCTGCAAAAATGGCTTTAATCAAGCCTGTCAGTAAACATAAAATAGTGGTGGAGTTGAATATATGGGTTATGCCTACCAACAACTTGCCACATCTTCTCTGCTAATGCCAAATTACTTATTATTCTATTGACTCGAGTTGGTGTCATTTGTTGGATTGGATAAAAGAAGTCTGAAGAAACAAGACATAAAGCATTGAAAATGAACAGTGGCTTCAGCAGCATGTGGAAGAACCATACACAGCCACAGCAACTGGCACCTCCTTCTCATGCTGGTCATCAGCTCAGTCACGCACTGCTGTGAGATGGCATCCCATTCTTCAACCAGCATTTGTTGCTAGTCAACTAATGCGATTTTGTTGATCTCTCTGGTACAAACAACATGCCCAAGTTGATTCAACAATTGTTCAACGGGGTTCAGGGCAAGACTGTAGGCAGGTCATTCCATGCTCTCTATTCCCAAATTCTGGAAGTAGTCTTTGATAAACCCTGCTCTGTTTGGGTTCCAGACTGTGAAGACATTAGTGGCAAAAATCTCATCTTGATATCTCTCCGCAATGAAATAGTCTCCAATGATAACAAGTCTTGTTTTTTCAGTGCGGTAAATGCTGCCCCCCACTATCAACTGCCTACTGCCTTCTGTGTGTCTTTGACCCTGCTGTAGGCAGATTCTGGCCTCATTGGTGAACAAAAGGTTCCTCTACATATCCAGGTTCCAGTGCACATCTTGCCAAAACCAGTGCAAACAGACAGTGAAGGGCAGTCATGGCAGGCCCTCTGAGAGCCATAAATGGTCTTGTGGAGCTAATGCTGCCCACACAGAAGTTGATGTAATCTGTCACATACTCAATAATCGGATTCATATCTTTAATAATTTAATGATTAATAATTAATACCTATAGCATCATTAGATCAGGTTTTAATAGTCCGTTTGATAACTGTTTTTTGCTAAACAGCGGGTGTGCAGAGTGGAGGTATGAAGAACCAGGTGGTTTGATCGTCCAATGAAATCAGAACAGAGGAGCTGTATGTGTTATTTACATTAGCATAAAAAAAGTCCAACATATTTTCTCTAGTGGAGCAGCTGACAAATTGTTGGAAGTGTAGTGGAGAGTGATAAACTGTTGAAATTTCCAGAGATCACTATGAAGGTCTTTGTATATTGTGTTTGTAGATTTGCAGTGACTGAGCTGATGACATCAATGGCTGCATCTGTAGCGGTACCATGTACATAAACTAGTCTACTCTCTGGATAGACGACATGGATGAAAAATCAGGTAAATGTTTGTTGTTCTGTGTGCAGGTGCTGTTTAAAATGGCATGTCAAAGATTAAATACAATCTGCTGTTAAAGAGAACTGAAATAACTCCACCTTTCTAACTTTCAGCTCACGGTCTTGTCTCAGTTTGCTCATAAAGTCTTAAAGGGGCGTATAGACACAACATAGTCCAGGATATGGTGCTCTAGCCATGTCGTAGTGAAATGCATAATACTGCTTTCTCTGAATCCCTTGTGTGTCTTTGTTAGCTCTTCAAGCTTGAACATTTTGTTATCTACCAAACTCACATTTCCCTTTAGAACAGCTGGAAGAAATGGTTTGAATTCCATCTGCTTTTCTCTCTGCCTTGCTCCTGCCCTCCATCCTTTTTTTTTTATTTTCTCTTTAATTTGTGTAGGATTTAGAGTGTTATTTTGCTCATCACTAGTAAAACACTATTCTGTTGCCATGGATACTCCTCATAACCGATCTTGACAAGAGTTGAATATATGAGGAGAGATCACTTGAGCAGCACAGCCTCTAAATCCAAGAGGCCACCAATGTCCAGGTAACTCAACAGGACTACCCACCAATGCTGAAGCCATCTGCATTAACAACCTTCAACAGATTATGGGCAAGACTAGATTCCTTAGTGAAACAAAGTCTAGCAGTCTACTTGGGCATTCACTCTTTTCCTTGACAGTTTAAGTCTGACTTGAACAAATCTTGAAAAATACTCTTTACATTTATTGGGTCCACCAAGTGATAACAACATGTGATGTGCTTCTTCCTGGTGAAAGGACACTTCAACCAGTCATCTATACATACTGTTACTCAGACATCCTGTTTCCTGAGCAGTTCTACAACTGCTTTGGTGTATTTCACAAACACTTGGGCTCACATAGAGGCCCAAAGGGAGGGCAAGACCCTCATAATACTCCTTTGAAATGCAAATCTGAAATATTTCCGATGTGGTGGGTATATCGGGATATGAAAGCAAGCATACTTGAGGTTTACTGATGCAAAACAGTTGCCTGGATAAAGGGAGCAATGCAGAGGTGTGTCAGCATCCTGAATTCTTATTTCCAGAAGCCATTCTGGCTATATTCATGTTGCCTTAAAATTGTCTCTCTTTTCTTTGATGATGAGTGCCACCTTGGTGACTCCCACCATCTTTGACAACCTTGAGATTCTGAAATTGGGAAACAGGTGTGCCACACACTTTTGGCACTGTGGTGGGTGGTGGTGGTACTCATCTGGAACAGTGTAACATTAATAATTTGTCATCCCTTTTCTTCTCCTCTCACCTGTTTTGCATGGTGAATACAGCAACACCAAAGAAACTCTGGAAGTTTACAGATGTGTTGAAGAAGTCTTCCTTTCTCATGGCTAAGAGTGCTGTGTGGTACAACCAAATACCTAGATCACCATTCTGTAAAGGGATGCAGGGCCTTTTAGATGATTTTTGATGTTGACTAGTCAGGCCAATTAAAATCGATTAGTCGATTAGACATGATGTCATTGTGATGCCATCAGTAATGAAACCAATAATACTTTATCCCCATGAGGAAAGTGGAAGACCAGCTGACATGCTAAGCATCTCTCTCTCGTTCTGTGTAGCTCATTTTTAAAGAAGTCACTGTTCTTTTAACAGTTCTGTAAACAGTTCCACATCTCTGTCAAATGAGACAAAACTCCAACAAACAAAAATAACCAACAGTTAAAAAATAGCAGTCGTCTTTGTATGCCAGTTTAACTAGTCGATTAGTCGCGCACATCCCAAATTGGTATTGATGCAAACTTCTTTCCAAAGCACAGTATCAGATCAAGGGGTCATGTCTTTCTTCATCTTGGTCAAGCTATCAACAGGGGGGTTATTAATAATATGGACTGACAGAACAGCTGTCTTCTCCATTAAACTGAATTGAAAATAGTTTGCATTGTTAGGCAGGGCAGATCCTGCTGACAAGCAGGTGACCTTCTGGAACAGGCGAGCCGCCACTGTAAACTGAGCTGGTAGCATTTGATGGAGGCCTTTAATTTTCATGCCTTCACATTCAAGCTTAGAGTTGCCTGTCAGGAGTGTTAGTAGTGAAAGAAATGCTCCAAACCATTTTTGTAGCATCAATAATTAACAAAATAATGTAAAGGGAATTATTGAATCTGTCATTACATTTATTATTCTGCACAGTACCGATTTATAAATTACTGAATGGACTAGTGGCTGGTAATGAGGTAGAGCCAATACATTTAAATGTTGGCTCACTTGATGACTAAAGTGCACAAAGAAATGCATTGGAGTGTTTATATTGAGTAATGTAAAGGTACTTCCAAAAGTTAGGCTGCTTTTCATAGAAAGTTACTCTGCAGCATAAGAATAGAATTAATCCTATAATCTAACTGTTAATGGCCTGAAATGAGAAAAGTAGTCCAGCAATTCTGCAGAAATATCAGGCTTTTTTCCTCTATAATCTCTCCATTCAGCAGTTTTTTCCCATCATAACATAACTGGGCAGATTCAGCTTGAACTAAAAACCACTACATTTTGAGTTTTGCAGGAATAGTTTCTGAACTGACCAGCAGGTCTAAGTACAAGGTGTGCAACGTTGAATTAACCCCAAAATAGGGGACAAAAATTTTACTTACAAAGACAAAAAACAAACAATAAAAACCTTAAAACATCAAGAATATAAATATACCTGGAACCCAGTATCCCTAAGCACCACCACTTCCACTTCATTTTCGAAAGGTCAAAACTGTAACACAAAATTTTCATTTAGTGTTTTTTTTTTTCTGTTTCTACCGAAATTTGAAAATAAAGTGAAATGGGAAACTATTATTTTTGCGGTTTAGTAATTTTGTCTAATAATTCAGCTTATCAATATTGGCTAAAAACTTATGAACTTCCTGAGAAAGACTTTTTGTTTTCTTTTGATAAATATTCAGGAACAGGATTCAATAAGATTTTGGATTGACCAAGGTCACTGTATTTTTCCCAACAACAACACTAACCTTGAGAAACACAATCAGCCCAATAATTGTGCAAGCAATTCCTAATCATAGGTTAAAGTCATTTCAGGACTTTGATGGCCTTGCAGCACAATTTCCTTAAACAATCCTGGGTCTTAGCACAGAGACAGTGTAGAACCACCAGGATGAATAACTACATGTCAAAAGGCAGGAATTGGCACTGCTCCCGAACCTTGAATTGTGTGAGAGGTGTGTGGAAAGGCAGAAAATAAGAGACAGAGCAATGACTGGAGATAAATAAAGAAGAGGTGGACGAGTGGAATGAAAGCAAGAAAGAGGGAGAAGCAGTGAGAGATGGAGAAGAAAAATTAGGCTGTTATGTATATTGCTGGCAATTCACACATACCCATTCCATCTCAGATCCCATCAGCTGTCAAATTGGGAAAGCAATGGCGATGTGGGAGTGGCAAGAATCTCAACAAGGCCTGGACTTGGCACATCACTAAGACCTAATCAAAACACAATCACATTCAGTGCCAGAGCAGACACACAGGGTAAGGCTTGCATCTGTGGCATTTATTTTCTCCACTCACTTTTATACCCAAGCAACGCCTAAACACTCCCTCTCTCTTTCATACACAAACACTTTTAAACAAATGTACACATGATCATGCACACACTCACAGAAAAGCATTAACTTGCAGTCACACACGGGCAAACACATTCTGTCAAGCAATCACACTTTGGGTTATTTCATACTCTCCACTGCCTGAAGGTGGACAGATGATGTATGAAACTGCCCTGTTAAAGACAGGTGCTCATTGCTCGCTGTGACTAGAGTTTATCTCTATTATGCAATGGTTCATTTCAAAAGCTTCACCTCTGGTGGGGGTTATTGGTATGGAAGACACAGGCAGGTACTGTACTTGCAAACAGGGATCAGCCCAAATGCTTTTCCAACTGAATTTAACCTTCCCTCCTAATTCCCTGTCCCTAAAGGCAAGTCTATATGCTGCAACAGTCAAGCCCAGAGTACACTCGCTCAGGTGTGACAACATCACGGTTGGCCACTTTGCTAGTCAGCATTCTCACAGTTAATCCACACAGATAGGCCAAATGCTGACCACTAGCAAGTAATTGCTTGGAGTTGGCTTTGCCAAAGTCACTCTAATATGAGAACAGGTGTCTGAATGTAAAATAAGAAGAAAAAAAAAGGCCTTTTTTTATTCTATGTTATTTGATGGGTTCTGCTTAAGAGATTTCCTAGCTACTGAATAGATTAGATCTGTCATGTTTTGCAGAAACTGTAATAATGCTCCTGCTTTAACAAAAATACTGAATGTTTATTTATTTACCCTATCCGGGAGCAAAAGAATCCTACTGTGCAAAGTGCACAAATATGTCTGTTGCTCTAGTGGGTGAGAAGCGTAGACTTTGAAGCATTTTCCTATTTACCACCTTCCATTGAATTTGGCATCCTTTCCTGAGAGAACAAAGGAGATGAGTTGCCAAGGCTCAGCTGTGTCAAGAGCCCTATCAAATACTCTTGACTTCAGCTGCAGGAGAGCAGACAATGGAGAGGCATACTGAAGATAAACCAATGACACGATAGTGCAAAAAAAAAAAAAAAAAAAAGACTTTAAAATGCAGAAACACCATAAATGAACCAGAAAGCACCTTTAAAACAAGAAAGCAAATAGATGCACCCTTTGCCTCTTCCTCTTGACATGATTTGCTTTGCTGTAGTTATAATGATAAGTGGATCTGTCAGATAGTAAAGTCAAGTCAACAGTTACAAAAACACAGACATCTTGTAGGAGGTTTATGTAGGGTGTTAGACATTTGGCACTGCTGCAGATAGATTACATATCAATGAGACATAAGATAACACATGAAATGTCTCAACAGTTGAATCTTTGTCACAAACAACAGCGTTCAAGGTATGGTATAGAGAATCGGCCTATTCATAAACTTAGTCTCTAACAGGCATTTAATGGTTGACTAAAAGTATGTTTTTAATGAACAGTTCTAAATTTGTGTTTAGTATGCCACTTGTAGTCTGAAACAGGCAGTCTGCCAAACTAAGAGCATGAGCTCTATATCTTCTCTGAGAGAGTCACTATGAAGAAAAGGATAAACGCTGGAAATCACCCAGAGGCTTCAGGGGTCAGGGGGGAGCAGAGAGCAGGCTGGCAACACAAGAGAAGGAGAGGAACAAGAAAAGAAGCAAGAATACTTTGTTCAGAAAAAAAGAGCAGTGAATTTTGAGCACATAGACACTTAGCTGTCCTTTTGAGAAGGATTATGGGGTTTAGGTGCAACAGTGGAGCTTCAGATACGTCCACAACAGAGCCCCAAAGCTTGGTATCAACTTAACACTGACACACCACGCCATGGTTTCAGAGATTACAGGAGGGTAGATGTGCTATTTCTGACACAAAGTGCAGTACTGCATACTTTAACACCACTCTTTCTCTTCATTTCTTGTCCTCTCATCTACTCTTGTCTCTTTTGCAGCCCCTTTCAGTCAAGTGGCACAGAAGAGAAAGAGCCAAATGCCTGTGTCTGCTTATTGGGGCAAGTGAACATTTGAAGTGACAAAGGGTGACGCTGGCTTGAGTGCTGGAGAAGATGCCTCAGAGCTAAGTGAAGGACCATTGGGAAGACAGTGATAAGATGCATGCATGCAGACAGGGCTAGAGAATGTTCACCTTGAACAGTCTGGTGTCGTCTGCAGAGGAGAGCTATTACACGGTGAAAGCATAGCATCAAACCCCAATCAAACGCCATCAAAGCTGACAGCAAGATCAAACTGATGTACACACATGTCAAAAGATGCTGTGACCCCCACAACCCGTTATTATTCATGCACAGTGACTGTCTATTACTGTGCTGCTTGCTCACTTTGGTTGGCAATCCAGTGTTTAGCAGCTTAGCAAAAAGCTTTCAAGAGACACCGTAACACTGATAAACTGAAGACTACTTGTCAAAAGAAGACATTTAAGGTGAAGGCAAAGTGTGAGAAAGGTGGCATATTGAGATGAGGCAATGCACATCATACCTTCACAGCTCAGATACTCATCAAACTGGGGAGTCAGAGCAACACTGATTTTTATACATTTGGGAAACTTTTTTTCTTTTAAGCGACATATTACAAATGTGAAACAGTGAAATCCATATTAAGAAAAAATATGCATGTACATGTCTAAAAGTTTACTAAATAAACATATATGGTACACAAGTGCTGCAGTTGTATATCTCAAAGTTTTGGGTATTAAATAACATACTTTCCTCAGGAATTACATTATTGAAAGGTGTGTATTATTGAATGTATATGTCACATCACTAAAGAGCACTGCATGAATCATTCAAACATAGAAAAGTGACAAAACTTTGCTTCACTTTTCCATTTTTTACACCACTAAAACACAACTAAAATACAGATGGTGCTGCACATCATTTTAATAACAAGTTTACTATATTTACTTGTTTGTAACCTCTGGAATAAACAAGAATGACATGAAATACTGCACAAGCATGATCTCTTGCCTAGAAGCTAACATTGGGTATGTTTAACAACACAAGTTTAAGGATAAAGAATCAGACAGGATATGGACTCAGTTTATACATCAAAGATTAAACATGCACAACTGCACACGCATGCACACACTCCCTCTCACTGTTTCTCCCTACTGCTCCTTGTCTCTTCCTACCAGTGTTTGCTAAGTTGGAAATTTCTTAAATAATTTATGCTGTTAATAACCAGCTCAGTCTCCATGGCACAGAGCAGTCCTGTTCAAATATAGCTATGCATGTGTGTCTAACTGTGCACTTGTGTCTGCACAGCAAAGTGAAAATGGAACAGTGTTTGAACAGTGAGGTGAAGGTGTACGAATGAATCTGTATGTGATTGCAGTATGAGCTATCACAGACTAGGCAGAATTGACTGATGCGATAGTTCACAGTGGTTATAGGGTGGGCTCCTGTGTCAACATGGGGGAAATCACAGATTCCTTCCAACAATGAAGGAGCTGAAGGTCACATCCTGAACTGTCCTCCCAAGCACTAAATAGTTGGAGCATTGATTATATGCACTCAGATGGTGCAATCAGTGACAATCTATAAGAAAGCATCTAAACAACTACAGGTCTAATGACAAGGTGATTTAATGAATCTCATCATTGTCATTGTTATCAACATCATATCATCGTCATCATTCTGCTATATTCACTGCCTCAGTTTGGCTGCACTGTATCTGTCTTTATTCTCTTTGTTACTTTCTTACAGGCTGACACATTGCCGGTTAGCTTACCATTTTTTTTAGCCTGTCTGATTCTCAAGAGGAGCAAGAAACAAGCAGGGGCACACTCTGAGCAAAGATGACCTTGGCAAGTCTGATGATTTGCAGAGACCAGCAATATCAATAATAATGAAGAAATTAATAAGCTGGTGCATTGGCCTAAGGGGTAAACTAAAAGAGGTGGTGGTGGGGGGGGCATTGACAAGCTTTAATAGTCAGGCGAGATGTGTGTGCCTGTGTGTGTATGTGTGGGTGTGTGTGTGTTGGGGGGGTCACAGAAAGAAGAGAAGGGAGAAAGGGTGGGGTTTTGTGACGGTGGTGTGGAAGAGGGGGTAGTAAGTGCACGATTTCCTTAGCAGCAGTATGGTGCTGCAGTCCATGCTGTCACACGTCAAAGAGGGAGCAAATCAAAGGCAGCTCTTTTGATGAATATAAAACAGAGAGTCCTGCTGAGAAGCACTCTCCCTCCCTCCCATTCTAATCACACAGCCGCAGAGGCGGCTGGCTGCACCCCCCCCCACCAACCCCACCAGCAGCCCGGCACAAAATGAAAGGGAGAGAAGAAACAAGGAGAAGGGGACAGTGAGCGCACACGATCACAACAAAGGCTGCTTTATAATAGCAATAAACACTTGTCCTCTCGAGACATCTGCACAGAATGATGGGTGCAGTGTGGTAAGATATGAAAGAAGCTGGAAGGGCATCAACAAAATTTTACCCCCCACCAAACCCTGAAAAAGGTTTCCCTATATCTAAAAGTGTGGCAACAAACAACAAAGAATCCAATACTCCACCATGCATTAAATCATACATTTGTTTGGGTCTTATGAGAATAAATCTAATTTACATTTGTTTCAGAGAAGCTGAAGTGCTGACCATGCTACTGTTGAATTCATAACATTCTCTTCCCCAAAGCTGAAAATGTTAATCAGGTAAGGTCAGAAATTTGGTTCCAAAGATTAGAACAAAGGAACAAAATATTTTTAAACAAGCACAGCTCAAGTATTGCCAGCATCTCTTAAAACCGGCTAATGAATATGAAAAAGAGGCTGCATAAAATCCACTATGACGTGCCCAAAACAACTGGATCTCACTTCTTACTCATCTTGAATACTTGAATGATTTTGATACCAAATTTAAATGGGGATTTTTCATATTGGCATCCTAAATCTCATTAATGTCTTCGCTATAACTTAAAATTTTAATTAATTTAAGTGATCATCAAACTAAACAGGACGAAATTTGGATTTGAAATTATTTCGATTATGCAGACTATGTAAAAATGATTGGCATAAGAGACTAAATAATCCACATCCACATTATTAGAAAAGTAAAAAAACTGGCTGACCCATGTACATACTACAAGACATGTTTCCTACATGTTCAGTTTAGTCTACACAGCCTCTACAGCTCCAGAATCTTTGTCATCGTATTCAACCTGATTTTGGTTTTTGCAGTACTGCCTGGCTTATTTTCCCCTGGGCAGAGCTTTTCTATTGCTCCCCAGGCAGTATTTTTGTGTGACACCAAAACCTACTCCCACCCAAGCCCTAAGTTCAGAAAGTGACACATGCATGGGTGTCGCTGCCGTTTCACCTCCTGCCTGCTGAAGTATGAGGCAATTTCCTGCGAGTGGCGCATGGTGAGAGAGCGAGTGGAGGGTTAGCCACAGCCTGGCTCTGTTGCTCTCTTTGATACTGTCAAGGAAGAGTAATGGCTCTCTGCAGCAACAGCCACCACCAAACTAATGTAGTGTGACTTTGGTTCTCCTCTCCAATGTATTACCACCATCGAGAGGAAGAAGATGGGAAGATGACAGCCAAACTGAAGAATGTAAGAGAAACATTAAGTCTACATGAAGAAAAACAAAATCCCTACAGAGTTAACATTACATCACTGCAAATCCAAAGTAAGGGATGCTTCTGTAATCAAAATATATTTGTGCAACTGCTAAACAGGACGCCATTTCAACTATTTTCTTACCAGGAAGCAGAAACCTTTCTCTTAGTCTGGGCAGCTCTAACTAATCTTTACAATGATTTCAAGGGCACAGTGCTTCAGTACCCAGAGAGAACAGCTTATCACTGAAAGGGCCTCATCTAATTGAGCAATCTACTGTCTCAGCAGCTATTAAGCCTTGTTCATTGTGTGTGACCTTGCAAATGTAACAAGCAAAGTATAAAAAAAAAAAATTGTATCATCATTTTTGCACAGTTCCCAGATTGAAATGAATAGAAGAAAATGAATTAACTATATTTACACATCTGCATACCTCTCTGGTTGAATACTTACCCTTCTCTTAGTTATACACATAATTGCATTCGAACCAATGAAAAAATTGTACTAATTATGCAGAATTACAGAATAATTAAAATATTATGATTAATTAAAGCTAATTAAATGCCATGGTCTTTGGGCTGGCTGCCAGATGTGTGGTGATGTCAAGAGATAGTGGATCTTCTGTGAAGCCTAAGGGCTGTTGTTTTTTTTTTTTCTTTTCTTTTTTTTTTTTCTTTTGAGAGAGAGACAGACTGCTATTCAGTTTGGCCTTAGTTCCCACAATGAGTCTAAAATGCACCACTATTAGAAACACATTTAACAAACAGCCTTTAAAAAGAGCCCCAGCACTGAGCCACAGTAATTACATCTCTGGCCAGTAACAACATGAAAGTATGGAAATCATATTCATAGCTTAAAGATCTTGTGCACAACAACCCTGGTTCAATGAAGCACTAAAGTTTAAGTGTTAGTTAAATAAATACAGTTCATGCGTTTGCATGTGTTTCTTTGGGCATTGGTTATCAGTCAACACACATGGCAAAGATACCAAAGCAACAACTACAAATAATATTTGTATAGTAAGAAAAGAGAGCACTGCTTTAAATATCATCCATTTATCAAGCGTGAAAAAAAAAGACAATTAAAGGGACATTCTACATCAAACACAAAAACACATTCTTATCCTTTAAGATAAGAATCAAGAGAATTTCAGTGCTTCTCACAAACAAAATGAATGAACACAAAGTTGTTAGGAGTTAAAAATTTTAACATCTGTTTATATTAATGCAGGTGAGACATATTTTGTCGATCAAAATTCATAATATGTACATCATAATGTTCACAAAGGGCATCAGTGCCCACACTCTTTGTCTTTATGTATAAACATAAAGACAAAAATGAAATAAAGAAAGGTCATAGTTGCTTGGCTCGTAGGCTGCAATCATTATGAAGGATGCAACAGTTAATATATCCTCAAAACTATTTTACCATCATAAGCAACATCTTGGCAGTTTGATTTTGGATAACAGGATTCAGCAACAAGATGCTTTCCCATGTCAAATGGCAGAAAAGTGAACTTTACATCTTTAATATTACAGAAGCAGTTTCCAATACACATCAACGTTTAACCTTGTTTCAATATCACAAGTTATTTCTAAAATGAATATGTTGTCTGTCTGTGTTTTTGAATTTCAGAACCTCAGTGGCTCCACAACATCTTACATACATGACAACTATAGTTATTGTTTACAAACCAAGCCATGACACTTTTACGTTTCTTTCTGTTTAGAAGAACTTAACAAATAGCTCTTTACTGGCATTACTCAACAATATTGAACTGTCCACTATGCACTGCTGTCCAATTTGAACATGTCTACACACACAGAGAGTATTACAGCCTCTTTTAGTGTTTTATGAAGATCTACAGTATTTAGCCATGTAACATGTCAGAACATGCTTTATAAATGTGTGTTTATATGTGTGTGTGTGTGTGTGTGTGGGGGGGGGGGGGGGGGGGGGGTAATTTAGAAGGACAAAGAGAAATACAAACAGAGATCAAATGAGAGGTAGAAGAGGGGGGTGTAACAAGGCAGGAGTTGTCTGGAGCCTGTGGCTTGGGGCACTGCATGGAGAGAGATGAGCCGGTGTGCTCGCTGCTGGGTATCGTCTGTGAATACTGGGACTCCTCTAATAACTACTAAGGCCAGTTTTTCCTCACAGTGGGTCACAGTCTACTAGAGTCTGGCATGTTTATTTGTCTGTTCAAATTATGCTTTTGCAAAAATGGCAAAGAGGTAAAATGTAATAGGTAACAAGATTAAACATATGGTCTTCTAATAGAGGAAAATTATTTTCTAATTCTAAAAATTACAATCATATACTTTGACTTACACGGGCACAAATATCCCTCCATTCATTGTAAACTGTTACAATGACTGTTTAGTAAAGTATATCGATCTCATCTTTATATATATATATATATATATATCTTCTATCTACTCAGTATCTGGGCCTGCCCCCTGCCAAGGCTTCTCATCAACACTTTTTATTTGTTCAATGTTGACTTATGCAGCTGTATGACCTGTCCTCATGTATACCTGTGCTTCTCTTAATATCTTCTTTCCCTGAGGATGAATTAGCAAAGAGGTGTTTCCACTACATAATATCCATATTTAGGGACTTTTGTGTTTCTAAAGGGCTATTATACAGTGCTCATTAGCTCTGACCTGATACTAGTAGCAGCAGGCCCAGCACACTGCTTGAACTGTTCTAGCTTCCCCTAAATCTAGGCATTAAGTAGCCTCTTTGATCTCTCTCCACTGTGACAATGCAGCAGCACCAGGCCTCCTAAATGAACCACACAGAACTCAAGCAGCAGGCAACAACATCAAGTAGGGCTCAGGAGAAAATATGCTGATCCTCTAACAACACACACACACACACACACACAAACAAAAAACCACACACACATAGAAAAGATCAGAACAAAGGGTCCTGAGTTGAATTAACTACAAAGAGCTGGAGGCAGATGCGTGACTCCAGAAACATTAAAGAAAAGCCTACTGCCTGTATTTTAAGTAAATTGCTCTCCAAATTAGTTTACTTAATAGAAGTAGAACATTTCATTTGTTAAAGGTTATTTGGTATCTTCGGGCACCAAGAATACTTCAATTGTCTTGATCTTCATAGGTTTCAGTGGTAATCATTAGCAGGCTAATGGCGGATGATTTTCAAGACGTAGAACAAAGATGAAGCAAAAGAAGATTCTTTGTCGTCCCAAGGTCCTGAAAGCCATCTACATTACTACAAAAAAGCTTTTTGAAGTAGATTACAATACATAATCCAAGTAAAGCCCACAAAAAGCATCCCGAGGTACTGCAGGTGTTCTCTTGAGACAACAGATCCAAGCCCAAAGGCTTGTTTTGTGAATATTTGATTACAGGCACCTAATAACAAGCACTCCATTTACAGACATTGAGTTGTCCTTCCTTTTTGTATCCAAGATATATTCAAGACTTAAGACCTTAGAGGACCTTTTCATGTGATTCCAGTCAAGAGGTATCATTTTAAAATCAACTTTCAAATGAATGTAGCATTATTTTAAGATCAAATCAATGCAACATAATGAAAATAAACAGCAAAAATGTATGTATGTAAACATGTAAGTTGATCAGTTAAATCTAGAAGAAAAAAAAGAAGATGAGTCATAACTCATTCTGCAATGGACTGATGGTGTGTTCAAAAATATACTACAACTTGTGTATTGTCAGCTAAGGAGGGCTGCAGCCACTCCATTATGATTTACAGGATAAAGCAGACATTACCATCTTCTTCTCATTCCCAATTTTAGAGCAAATGGAATACCATTCATTGCACCAACTACTGCATGCCCCTAATGTCCCTGGGTTTTGCTTAAGATACTGCAACATCTGTTGCAGCAACATAATATGCCAACAGCGAACACAGAGTGTTATGACAAATGGTGACAATAAGTTATACAGGTGGCACACTTGAAATTTGAGATCAGGGTCTTCATAGGACAGGCATTTTTTACTTTTTTTTTTTTAATTATTCACCTTCACAAAATGTCTCACAAATTGCTTCTATTTATGCTACAGAACTTCTTTGTTTGGTTTAGGGAATGCAAACACATTAGCTTGGGCACCAACATTACACTCTGAGAAATGGGGGGAAAAACAGATTAAAAATATATTGTCTAAAAATGTTTTACCCTGTTAAATAAAGATAGAGATGTAAACTTGATGTAAACTAATCCCTTACCTAATGTGTTCAAATCTGATGCAACACCTTCTGTGCTTATAAGTCATGCCAGGAGGTTCTAACAAAAACTCAACATATGATGCTTTGTGGCTGAGACTGTATAAAAAACAAATGGATGTTATCGGTCATGAAATAATAGTTATGTTAAAGTAATCAAGAAAGATGCATTTTGTTAATGCCCTGGAAAATATTGCAAAAACCAGCTAGAGGTGGTTGGAATAACTTAAAGCAGAAAGGGTGGGTTACACATTTCTCTTAATAGTGGATTAATTCAACCTTACATTACAAGATTGTATACTTTGCACTTTTCACCCGGCAGGCAAATTTCAACCAAAATTGCCAAACCTTCAGTCATTCCCTTTCCACACTGACTCTCCAGGCTGATTGCCAGAGGTCACTATTCTCATTCTGCAAGGAATCAAAGTGATAATGACTCCCTATTAGAAATTCTATCTGGAAATACACACAGGAAACATCAAAAGGTCTTGACATGGTGACTGGGGGCAATGATGGGGCTCAGTGATAATTCACATCAAAGCAGAGGCTTAGTGAGGACAACCATTGGGGACCCAGGACTGTAACATGTACAGCAAAAATAAATACAGGGAGACAGAAATTATACAATTGGGATAATCCATTGCTCTGAAATTGGAATGTATTATAGGTAACCATTACCAAAAAGGAAAAAAAAAAAAAACAACAAAAAACCCCCCCACATTTTTAGGTTGATGAGTCTAGTTAAGGGAATGCCAGTGCTGATAAGTAGTTTATAAATGATAGCCACACAGTGAAATGGCATAAAGGAAATAATAAAATAAAACATCTAGTGGAGCTGTGATGAACGTACACTGGAAATGTGCACTTCAGTAAACAATCAGACAATGTCAATTATGTGAAATTGGGCTGGCTAGGCAGCATTTCTATTCTGGCACAGACACAATCAACCTTTTAATGGCAGGCGGTTAGATAATAACCCTCTGTCTGTTGGCCTCCAGTTTGAGTTCACTCACTGTACAGAATGGCTGCCCAAAAGCAACCTGTTATCACCAAGTCCAGAAACACCAGGAAGTCAAGTTGCCTGTACCAGACAAATTTCAACAAGAAATGTAGCTTTGACCAAATTTGAGGAGACAAAATCTTCCTAAGTTATAAACAGCAAAAATCAGGCAAGGAGGGGGAGTGGCCCTATACGTTGACAAAAAATATGTCTATAAGCTGGTAGTAAGAATTAAAAGAGTTAATGATAATATATTGGAAGTTATAACAATAGAAATCTGCCTGCAGAACAGGAAAAAATTTATTGTATATGCAGAACACCAGGTTCCATACTGAGATTCTTAAAGAGTAGACAGATGAAAACTTTAAATATTCATGCAAAAATGTTGTTTATCTGTGATGACTTTAACATAGATTTGCTCAATCCAAATAAGCATCATAAGCAGTATTGCAAGGGTCTTTATCTCGAAATAACAAGACGAGCAGAATTACATCACAAAGTGTTAAGTTAATTGATCATATATTCACAAATGAAATGCATAACAAAACCATCAGTTTGTTACTGATCAGTGATATCTGAAGATTTGCCAGTTTTTATTGTTTATAATAATTACAAGGACAAGAGGGATAATACACTGAAGTACAAACTAGTTAGAACAGAAAAGACAAAATAATGTATTTAAAAATGAGCTGCTAACAGGTAACTGGGAAACTATATTTGGAGAAGGAGATGTTAGTAGCGTGTATGACAAATTAATAAGAATATTCTAATTAGATCAGAAACTATTTGCAGTAGGAGTATTTATTGACCTCAAAAAAGCTTTATAAATCATTGATCATGACATATTGATTGATAAATTTGAGGGATATGGGTTAAAAGGAGTTGGCCTGAAATGGATTCAGAGCTACTTAACAAACAGGCAACAATCTGTGATGATTGGTGAACACAAGTCAGATTATTTGGACATTGTTTGTGGTGTCCCCCAGGGGTCAGCGTTGGGGCCAAAACTCTTAATTTTATACATAAATAATATTCTATTTGCAGACGATACAGATATTCTATACACTGGAGAAGGCTTCAGTTAGTAAATGGCAAAAATGGAGGGAAGCGAGACATCAGGTGAAGAGGAGCTGTATGTACGTTTTGTATGTGTTTTGTAAAACACTGTAAAACTAGAAGAACTAAGAGAGTGCAAACCCCTGCCAATCCATTATAATTGTTTTTTTTGTTGTTGTTTTTTTTTTGCCAATGATTACTGGCATTATTTTTAGTTAGGTATAATTTTCCATTAGAGCTCCATAGTAAAGAATTCTTTAAAAGATTCCTGGATCCAGGAGGGGATCCGGATCACCCCCAAAAATCTAATCACTTGTTCCTTATTTCATTTCTGAAAATCCATCCATTAAGTTATGTTGCCAACAAACCAAGGCCCTGGAAAAAAGGACTGTGTGAATGGTCCATGTGTTTTTTTGTTTTTTGTTTTTTTTAATGGCCAAAAAGAAATAGCCTAAAGACACGTATAAGTAGAGAATGAGATTTAAAAACAAATGTTATTTAAAAACATTGTTTATAATTTATTGTTTAACAGGAATAAAAAAAAACCTCTACCATATTTAATTGGATCTTCTTTTTAAGTAAAATTTATTGGTTTGCTTTATAGAAAACAATCAAGTATCAAATACATCCTTTACAGGGAAAGAAGAGCGCAGAAAAACTGTAATGTTATTTAGAAACCAGATGTGGGCTTGTAAATTCATTGCATTGTGTTGAACTGCACCATGAATCATATCGAACTGAATCACACTGTATTAAGTCAAATCGTTTTCAAATCATTAATGAATCGAATCACATCACATTATGAACAGGTGTGAAAAGTATTGCATTGTTATCGGCTGGGGGCTTCGCTGTATCATTAATGTATCAAATCGCTGGCAACGTATTGAGCTTTTTAAATCAAGGACCTACACTCATAAACATAATTATCTTCTTTAAAAATGTCTGCTCTTATTCAATAATAAGAGCAGCTGTAGGAGAAGCCCCTGGAGGAGTTTCCTGCTCCAAAGTACTAAGAACTTCATGTCTATCGGGAAACATGCACAGCTGAACTATCAGTCTCCTCCTCATTGTAGTCATTTCTGAGGCATATTACTACTTAAAATAGACGTCTCACATTTAGCTTCTATCTCTTAATGCGCATAAACTAGCTAGATAGCTAGCTGCATACTCCTTGTTTCTGTGCTTTTTCCTGTCTCTCCTGAAACAACAACACGCATGTGCGCATTATAATTTCTGGATGGGTGAGGGAGTGAGTTGTCTGCGCTGTGAGTGAGAGAAGCCGTGCTGTGTGTGGTGAACTTCACTCCGACCACTACGAAGAAATCCCAATTAAACTGCTTAAAATGCTGCTGTGATAGTTTTTACTTAATGTTTGCAATATGGCTATTTTATGTTTCTTTTTAAAACGTCTTGGGATACATCGAGTGTACTCAATATATCGCCCAGCCCTATTATAGGTATATGTTTATACAATATATGTATGTACAGTTTGTGTTTACATATGTGTATATGCATATGTGTACGTGTGTGAGTGTATACATATATATGCATATATATATATATGCATATATATATATATATATATATATATATATATATATATATATATATATATTAAATTATATTTTTGAAAACTGACAAGTGATAATGCTAAATCTTCAGAATAATCCCTAGAGTTGCTCACTCAACTTGGCAGCAGAACCACTGACTTGATTTTCGAACATACTATTTATTATTTCTTATTTCTGTATTATTTCTAAATAATACAGTGACACATCATATATACTGTAAGATGGTACTGAACACACTATAAACATGCAT
The DNA here is from genome assembly GCF_017639745.1 of Melanotaenia boesemani. Lineage (NCBI taxonomy): Eukaryota > Metazoa > Chordata > Actinopteri > Atheriniformes > Melanotaeniidae > Melanotaenia > Melanotaenia boesemani. The sequence goes on from NC_055682.1 coordinate 21,142,219, forward strand.
TCTTCATTAAAATTTAAATCTGATCAAAAGGCTTCGGTTCGGTTGTTCGGATAGGATCAAATCTTGAAAATGGGTTCCAAAATCCGCTTGGATCACATAATCCACTCCTGGTTGTTATCCAGATAAAACCCTCAGTTTGGGTTGTTCAAAACTTTTGAGCAGAATCCCGATAACTTTGATACAAAAAAACAGGATTATCCTGATCCCAACAGAGGGCAGGATTACAAGCCGGACTTTAGAAAGAAACTGCGGTAAAACCTAACAGCTGATCAAATAATAAAACTTTTTATTCGGTGCATATGCTTATATTTGTATTTTACACCTGACTTGTTTAACCGTTACAGTGATAAAGAGGTAGGGACATGCTCCTATTATGACTGTCAGCACAGTAAAATAAAACGATTAAAAGATAAATAAATTAATTAATTAAAAAAGCATAAATAAAAAAAATGACATCATGTCCCCGCTGCTACCTCCACACGGGGCTCAGGTGCGTCATTAAGGCAAGGCAGTTTATATGTATAACATATTTCATGTACAGGACAATTCAAAGTGCTTCACATAAAACAAAAGCATTACAGATGTTAAGAGTAGTAAAAGGCAGCAACAAATAGCAAGAATCACAATAAAATCAATAAAATAGTAAGAGGGATTTCGTGTTGTTACCTGTTGTTGTTCTTCACTTGGCCGGCAGCGCACACTGATCTGCATGCTGGAAATCCGGATTTTGTGATCCTGAAAAACGGGATTTGGGATCAGGGTGATCCAGTCCTATTTTGCTTTGAACAACTGGGGTAAAAAAAAAAAAAAAAAAAAGCCGGATTACGTGATCCGCCATGCCAAAAAAAGGGACTACCAAATCCGGATAACTTTTATCCGGATTAAATTTTTTTTGAACAACCGGCCTTTAGTACATAATAACTTTGCTGTAGAGAGGTTAGTACTTACAGACTGTGAAGAAAAGTTTTTCCTAATACAGAGACTACAAAACAATATGGAGAAAGCATTCTGTAATTTTTTTTGTGGTACTTAAGGCAAACTTATACATTATCATACAGAATTTCAAACAGTTTTTGCCCAACACAGAAGCAGAACAGACAACCCTCCAACTTCCATTGGAATGTAGATAAAATCACTTTAAACTTTAATGCAGCCAAAATTGCAATAAAAGCTGTTCTTATTCATATATTCTTCCAATTCTCATACCAGACAATACAAATAAAAGAAAAAAAATGCTAAACCACAGTCACTGTGAGTGTCTTGCAAAGCTTCAGCTCTGCTAATAAAATGCTGATATAACTTATGAATACAGCACCATCTGACAAAACTATTATTTCCTTCAGGTAAAACAAAACTTTTACAGTGATTTGTCTACATTTACATGTATGATAATTAGAGCTGGGTTTAAAAAATTGATTAATTGATTTTAATTGATTCAAATGAAATAAATCCAATATTGATTCATAAAACTTGGAGATCGATTTTTAAAAATTTCCTCATTTCTTGTAACGTGACTCTACTCTCGCGTGACTTACCGAGGCGGTGAGATCTTAGCAGATATTCACAAAACTGGTTTCCTCTGTGTTTTCTCTGTCCAAAATCAGCTTCTCTTGCCGAGATGATGTCAAGTTCAGATGTTTTCATTCACCAGTGTGGATCATCTATAAAGTCTTTTACAGCATATTACCGCTCACATTAGCAACAAACGCTAAGACGGCAGCACTCATATTAGCAGCTAATGCTAATGGGCGCCATCAAGTTCAACAACACTTAGTAATGTCACCACCAGTAGTTTCAAATAAATCTGATATGGTCATTTAAAGTCACATTTCCTCAAGAACAGGTTTACACTTCGTCCTTTTATCAAACAGTAAACAGTCTGATGCTATTTATATGATTTACATGATGGCATATCATAGCTGCACCTGCTCTGTGTCCACGACAGCGAGCACACACAGACACGTGCACACACACAAACACACACAGGTTTCCATCAGAGGACAGAGTGCAACACGTCAACCAGCTGAAAATCAGATAAAAATATGGGTTTTTCAAATTCTCTCAGAGAGCTGAAGATGGAAGCATTACGCTACATTGAGGAGCAGCTCAAGTATTTCTCCTGCTCCGGTGTTAAGCCGATAGCATCACTGTTGTCACGGCAGCGAGCACAGCTCAACAAGCCGAATCTACGTCAGGAATTTCTGAGTCGTATTACGGGTTTAAATGGATCCAATATTCTTTGTAGGTTTTATTAACATCAACACGTATTCTGAGATCAGAACTTAAAGAATATTTAGAGTGACTCCACTGAATGAAGCAGTTTCATCAGGACATTTAAAAAGTTTAACTTTTTTCTGTCCTGTGGGTTTTTTGTATTTGTTGATTTTTTATTTATTTATTTTTCCCCATCACAGCATTTCTGGCTCTGAATCTGGGGAAACACTGTATTGTTATGGTACTTCAGAAATTAATATAGATGTGTCAGATCAGAATATTACAGTAATCTGATTACTCCCAGATAACTGATTTTGTTTGTCAAGTAAATGCACTGTTTTATAAAAAATAAAAAATAAAAATTATCTGAGAATGTCTTTCATAGTCAAGAAAAATAGGTGGTGTTACGTAATGAGCTGTTAATGAATCGAATTTAATCGAAATAGGCTATTGAATTGAATCGAATCGATTCAGGAAATCAGTGATGATACCCAGCCCTAATGTTAATCAACTTCTTCCTTATTACTGTATGCAAAAGGGGGGGGGGGGTTGTCCTTAACAGCTGGGGGCAACATTACATGTGATACAAGGTACTGGTCTGATTTGATTGAAACCAGTTAGGATCTGCATCCATTCTGCAGAGATGTCTAGCTGAAATAATTACTATTTATACTATTATTGTTTATTGTTATTATTATAAGTCCACCGACAGGTATGTTATGCTTAACAAGAGAATAACCTGAGAACACATGTTTGGTCAGTCTGGGAACAATATGTCATTTGACATTACAGAACTTTTATATGAGTTCTTTTCAATTGGTTTGAAGGTATATATATATATATATATATATATATATATATATATATATATATACACCTGCAAGAACTAATAAAACCGAAATAATGAGAGCTTTTTTTCTTTATCCCTTGCACTGTGCACCTGCAAAAAAAAGGAGCAAGAAAAAAAAGAATCCTCCAATTTTCCCACTTTTTCATTCCATCTTCTCTCCTCTCACCCTTACTAACCTAACCTTCCACCTTCAGACCCCATTCTTCAACACAACTAGGGAATTTCAATCCTATTTCATATCCTAGAACAAATTCCTTCCCTGATTACTGATGCATTTCAAAGCAAGACATCATTATATTTTCAGACCACTTTCTTTTAAAAATGTACTGAAAACCTTTATGCTCGTTCCCAGGGGGCCCTTTCTCTTCTTCTGTTATGCTCTTATTAGTCTGTCTCTCCTGCTGCCTGCTGGGGGATTCGCATTGCTATTCATTTTCTGTATCTCTGACCTCCATGTGGATGGAATTAATCTGGCCTATCCCTTGTTCTTTACATTACTTTGGAGACAGGCAGTGACTGTCTGGTGCAGCTATTAAAACATAAACACCATTAAATAAAAATGTGCAGGAGTGAGGCATGTGTGAAGAGTCAGAGAAAAGCAGAAAAAAAGACTTTCTACTAAGCTTTCGATCCAATATAACTTATTTAAAATGAAATACACATTTTTCAAAGATAAGTTTAGATAGAGCAGTCATAACCCCTTATAACATAAATACTGAATACAAATATATGGAAAGACATATACATGACACAAACTATATAAGGGGCTGCATTACTGAAACTATGGAACTTTATGTGGAATTTTAACTTGTGTTAACTTACAGTATAATAAGCATGACCAATTACTACAGCAGCAGTACCCACTAATTACGCTGAAAAAATATAATCCTGACAAAAGGGTTCAAAAATAGCTTTTAACGACTGTGTTTACATAAATATCTCTTATAACGGATATTTTTTCAGGTTGACTTTCAAGGATGAATCGTACAGACACACATTTATTTGACTAATGTTTAAGGGCTTTCCCTAAAAAGCATCTAAATAAGCATAAAGTGATGTCAGAACTTTGAGACTGGGTAAAATGTACAAAAAAAAAAAAGATTTATGTGAACACATTAGGTTTTAGCGTGAATGTCAATACTCTGTATACCTACTACCTGTGTACTTATTTTCACATTTTTTTCAAATGTATGTAACATATGCTCTGGACTTCTTCTGGAGGATGTTCCAGTCAACTCCCTAAAAATATTTCTAGAATCTTGCTAAGAGAAACAATGCATGAATGTAGCTCACAGTTTTCCAGTTTTTTTCCCACAGTTTTTGTACATTCTTTCCCACTTACTCAGTGGTATTTTTAATACATCTAAATACTGATATAAACACAAATTAAATAATTGTATATATTCTCAGTCTAAACTCCTAACATAATGACAGTTGATTAGGAGTCCTTTGTGACAGTTTTAATAAAACTGGGTGCCCCTTTACCTCCATATTTCATTGCATATGGAACTGTGCTACAGCTGTACCTTGTTAAGACTTTGAATGGTCCAATACTGACAAACTGGCTGCAATAAAGTAAACAGAGACAAAGACTGTCAATCTACAGTGCCATATTAACAAGTATCATGTGCACTGATAAGGAAGTTGGAAGCAGGCCAGAGGATAACTACAGGACATGCAAACTGTAACGAAGCAGAAGTTCCTTACATGAAATCTGTAACTTAAATAACTCTATAACTGTGTAGGTTGTTTGTTCAGGCACATTTGCACTTTAATTCACATTTCACACTTTAAATATGCATAGCTGCACACAAATGTTTGATTATTTATTGGTATGTATTGAACAATGTAATAATGATATATCTGATTCTGTCTTCCGGATACCTGTAAAAGAGAAAGGCTTTAGTAAAGTTTTTCATGATGGAAGACAGTAAATGTGCGTGCAGGATGTAGTTTATAATTCCTCTCCAGCGTGTTCGGGCAAATGCTGCCCGAGGGCCTGAACACTCTTTAAAGGTTCCGGGAGAGGCCGTGAGATAGGTAAATGGGGGTGAGATTATTCGTACTTGGGTTTTAACTGTTAGAGATTTTTTTTAGGCTCAGCTTATTATGTGTGTTTATATAATTCTTTGAGTAGGTAGGTTGTGGATATTTGCAGAGTCCATATAGTGAGATTTTAGAATGAGTTGTAGAGGCTGCTGCTGGTGGAGGCTGGGCTGTTCCACAATAGTACAGTGTGAGTCCCCTGGTCCAGTATTTATCTAACTAATAAAATCATTTTTGTACTGGATTCCACTCACACAGACCATCTTGTTACATAAACATGGGTCTTGACTTTAAGACCAGCTTCAGGTCTGCTATTTTCGACTTACTTCTTTTAATTTTTAACATTGCTTTTTACTTCCTTTCTTCTCATTCATTTGCTCTAGACCTCTGATGCTTCGCCTGACAGATCGACAACCATGAAAATACCCTTCATGTCTATATATGACCCTATGAAGGACACCTGACCTTGCATCGGTGTGAGACAAGCTGGAAGAAGTGAGCTGTAGAAACTGTCTCAAAAATCTCAATAACCATTCCCAACGAGTAGTAAACAAAACATATTGATTTCCACAGTTCATGTTTTGCATCATGTCCTGCTTCCCATCCAGCCATCCAGCTGTGAGAGAACATCTCCCAGCAGTACAGAATCTCCTACTGTGAGGCGGATGTCTGAACAGCAACTGCTGTGTCCTGAGCAATATGTTTACACATTCTCCAGAAAATCTCTGGTGTTTGTGTCTAAATGGTTGATGTAAAGTTCAATAGCATGACTGAATATTTGTACATGTAGCAGACACCCAAAAATCAGCATCATAGCAGATTTTTGAGCCCTTTAAAGAAAGAGAAAGAAAGATGGGAGAAAGCCTATCAAAGCCCTTTATGGGCTTTCTCCTCAAAGCCTCGACTCTAATTGCTTTGTGCTCAGCTTGTATCAGCTTGGTTTGAAGGAAGACTTGTTTGAGTTTTTACTTGAGACTTCAATTAAGCTTATGCGTATGTTCAGTAGGGAAGATCTTTCCCATCATTTCAGGTCTAACTAGTAGATGTTAGGGCATTTGCTCCTGATTTCTTTTGTCACTTCAATTTTGCCACACTGTCAAGTTCACCTCAATTTTGAATTCTCTCATTTTCTCTCGTTTACCTAAAGTTATTATGTTACGCTAGTATGCAGGATTATGCAAAACAACCATCTAAAAGAGGCTGAAATTTACTTAAATATGATCTGATAGCAAAATAAATGTATTGATAGAGAAATACATTAAGTTCATATAGGAGTCTTTAATAAAAAGTCTGAGTCACTGGTCTGTCACAGAAACACTGTAAAGAACTGTTGGAGTTGATAAGCTTGTCCAGTTCGATGATATACATCGTCAGCCACAGGCGAGAGCTGTCCATTAGTTGCCAGCATTCCTGTAATGCCCAGCACCAGTACATTATTCCCAAATGCGTCAGTCAGCGTCATGAAGCACAGATAAATTCTGATGCTTAAGATGTGTAATGCATACACTCAACACTTTTATATTATGGGACAGGTTAGGAGGGCAGAAAGAGAGATGGGGGCGGGGGGCTAATTTATTTTTCACTGCAGCCAGTATTCTTCCCATTAGCTTCAAATGTGAGATAAGTTATTGACTTTAACGAGCACCTTTAGCCACCAGAGCACGCTGCACACAAGACTGAAGGCAGAATAGGTGGGTTAAGGGCTAATGGAGGAGAGACTAGAAATGTGAATGCATGGTCTGATAATCCAACATGAGCCATCAGTGAGATCCAAATGCAGCTTATACCAGAAGTCGACTTATATACATTTAATCTTAGATAACAATAAATTTTATTGATACCTTATTGTATTCTAAGTGAAATACAATCACATTAACAAAAAAAGAATTCCAACAGACTGACATACAATGGACAAAAGACAGTCAAATGATGAACTGCAGACAGCACTGTTTAAAGTAGGTGCCTGCCTTGGGACATTCAGACTACTTTTTTCAAGCATGCAAAGAGGCTTAGACTCATCCCAAAGATACATACCTACATATACACACATGCACATCCCCCAACACACACACACACACACACACATTTTTACCTTTGCCAATCAAATGTCATGGCAGAAAAAAAAGAGCTTTCCTGACCTTTTAAAAAGCTCAGGGATCATTCTTCCTGTGTTTCAGAGAGCTATGATATGTCAACGCAGCAGCTTGTGGAGGACGTATGCGTGCACATACAATCACACAAAAATCTTCTTATAGCCAAGTATGCAAAATTATGCTAGAAAAGGTCAGATAGTTCCTAATATTCAAGGATGATGTGCTGCTGTTTATTAAATAACCAACTACACCTTTAAGATTGTTTCTTATCATTCTCTCTTGTAGATTTTATTTTTGTTTGTTTTTTGTTTTTATTATTCTAACATTCTAATATCTAATGACATACGAAGTACTAAGATATGGCTGAAAATGGTTGGACTTTTAATATATGGTTACACACCTGTATAAGTACCTATACAATTATTTCTACAAAGGTAGACTTACTAGAAAATGTCCTCATTGTTTTTGTCCACTGTATGTTTTTTTGTCCTCCAAAAAGACAACTGCCATGTTACACAATCCATTGATTAGCTGTATACAGCATACAGTGGTCAAAAGCTAAAGGTCATGGGAACAATGGAAACATAAAGCATCATAAAGCCTTCTAAATATGACATTACCTAATGTGTTCACAAGGGCATACTATCCTTTTCTTACTAGCAGCATTGCTCTACAACTGTCCCTAAGAATATGTGTCTCTTATTGGCAAGATAATAATTAGGTGGGTGCGTGGATGGATGGATGGACAGACAGACGGACGGACGGATGGATTAAACCAGTATGATCAATACTCCAAAGCAATAATCTATTGCTATCATGTCAAAGTTATGAACTTAAATTATGTTTTTCTAGCTGAATGACTTCAGCTTAGCATATTTTTAAGTCAAGTATGGAACTGGAATTATCAGAGGATATTAGACAAACTTACCATAAGATATTCCAATACTTCCACCCATTTGCACATTTGTTATACTTGAATCACCAAACATTACCTCACCACTGTAATGTACAAGTTGAAAGCTAAATAATAAAAATATTTCTCTAAGAGTGTCAAGAACAAACAGAAAACCCTGTCAAACCAGTGGAATTCTATTATCATTAAAAAGTACAGACTTAAAAATAACTATGACACAAAAAATCTATGTAGTACAAACGACTACATCCTAGTATTTGTCTTTAATTATATGTTAAGTACTGGCGCTGAGTAAATAGTACAGATGTTTTGTATACGTTTGTGAATGTGAGCAACTTTGACACTGAATTTGAAGACAGACGCTGTTTCATTAAATCAAAAACTAAATCCTTTGCAACTGATGTTCATTGTCCAACTCTGGTAGTTGTAGACTAATTAAGAAAAGATGCAATGCTGTGCACAATAGCCATGTTGTCTCATCTCACACCCTGTCCTATGCCAGCTCATTTTATCCCAGCAAAACTACTTGGAGCTTTAATGCAGATGAATTATGAAGTGACTACATGAGTCTTAATTACTCCCTACATCCAGTCTGAATAATGCAGGATTTTGTTTACTACCATGTTAGAACACTTAGCATGTAGTAGTTTACATATCTGCTAAACACAGCCTTGGGCCCTTTTGAACTGGTGTGTATTTCATGATTAGACACATCAGAGGTATGTATGCATGTGTGAACACACAGATGTCTATGCTTTCACTGACATGGCATGCTAAATGTGGCCATTCAGGAAAGAGAAGTGTGGTAGTGGACATGTTTACCCTCTGGCACTTGTCTCTGGTTCATAGACCACGAGGGCAGGGGGCTTTGGAAGCATCTGTTGGCAAGAGAAGAGTGCGGTGAGGCAGAAGATAAACACACAACTACATGGAAAGATGTGCACAGGCATATGCAAATACCTGCATGTGTAATAAGAGTCACAATGTAATTAGGATGCAGGGACAGCATATCCGCTCTGCAGTGATAGGCACGAGACAACGTGCATAAAGTATAAACACAATGTTTACAAAGCAGCCTTTCAGAGCTGCTGATTCAGTTGCAGGCAGGCAGTTATCTTATCTAGCAAATTACCAGCTTACCAAAAAAACTACAAGACTCAAAATTTTCAGATAGCTATCCTTAACTGTTCAACACCTCATGGCCATAATTTTGGGTCTGTAAATGTGTATATGTCCTATAGCAGCAGATGAGTAAAATCATTTTTCAAAACCTAAGAATGCATGCAACGCTCTGGCCTTGTGATGAGGAGTAGAGCTCAAGGTCACCTTCTGCATGAACTAGGTGGTGTGGATAGTAAAGGAATTCTGGCTTAGTGTTCATCCTTGCCTCTTCTATTCCTCTGGCATCCAGATCTACTGACAAGATACATATTTATCTGACCTGCAATCCATGTGTCTCTACTGCACTCCCTGACAAGACTCAGCCAGTGATAGACAATGCCCTCTGTTGCAGACAGAGAACATGAGCTTCTTTCTTCCTTTGTTTTGCACACCTTCATATTACTTCAAAAGCCCCATGGAAAAGTGGCCTAACATACCCTTTACATGATGCAAACAATGCAACATGCTCAGAGTTGTGGCCTCTGTTCTTTGTAACTGTAATATGTTTATTTTAGACAGATAGTTAAGTCCTCCAACAGAAGGATCTGGTTGCATGTGCATAGTGTCCTCAGATCTCCTGCATAAAATGTATAGCTGGAAACTTTCAATATGGTCATGGTGGAATTTGAGTGTTGAACTTGTAGTTAAAGGTTAAATTTACCATCTGGCTTGTTTAAAAGTTCTCATTAGTGGCTGTTTACATGAACAGATTAACAAGATGTCAGGGCAAAACTTTTCCTTTTATTCTGACAGATAAACAGCCTGTTCCCTGCACTGCTATGTTTCCTCTTCCATGTCAGACCAGTCTTGTTTTCTACTTTTACCCAATTTTGGATTTTTTGAACCTGCTTTTAGTTTTGTGTTAAATACAAGTTTAGAAGTTACTTTACCTGGATGGTATTGAGTCTTGTTGACTTAAAAATAGAAATCAAGACATATATTGTACAGTGTCACAGCTTGAGTTTCTGTAATCATGAGAACTTAAGCAGAACTGATTGTGGAAAAATGTGGACCAGTTACAAAAGGCTCTGTCACTATACTGCACATTCTATCAGTCTATCAACCTCTTGTCACCAAAGCACTTTGGCAGCCAGACAAACTGGCAGACCTATTCTGATCTCTTGTTTTTCTCTTTGATGGTATACAGTGTCTGTTTCTGTAGCTGGGAATCAAGTACATATCCATCTCAGAGATATATGATTATGCTTAAAGTAATTATCATTACTGCATATTATATAGTGATATTTGAGTTGAGTATATATAGCTGCTCTGAAGTTTTCAGAGAAAGCAACGAACGCTGCCAAATGCTGTCGAAAGTTTTAGAATTTATTGTCCTGGATGACCATCCACTGTCCACTGCGGAAAACACTCAATATAAGTCCAATTTCAAGATTTTTTAATAGAAATTCTTTGATTTGATTTTATCTGCTCAATATTTTAAAAAGTTCTGTGGAAATCATTGTTTTTATGTGTTAATTTGTTTTGTAGTTTAACCTATGCTAGGCCATTGAATGATATCAACAACAATATTATATGCCAGCTATTATAGACATCAAAGTCTATGATAAATATATTATAAATTGTAAATTTAATAGATTTCTTAATAAAAGTAGCACAGGTATCTGATCAGTACTCGGTATCGGCAGATAACTAAAGCCCAGGTACCTGAATCTGTATCGGACAGAAAAAAATTGGAATTGTAACATCCCCAAGAATTACTACTATAATACTAAATTCTGCTCTGTCCTCACACTGTGTCTCCACATGAAATGTACTATTTCAAAACTTTATACATTATACATATGCCTATACAGATTTTCATATCTTTCATATCATATCTTCATATATATATATATATATATATATATACATATATATAAAACTGGTATTTACTGGCGTGCTCCACTGTAAATAAAGAGTGATTAATTTCTGCCTGATTTTAGATGTTAAACAAAATGCAAAACAAAAGCTGACACTTCAAAAGGAAAATGTTCTGCTGAAATTTGTAGATGTCAAAAATTCATTTGCCCACTTATAAAGGGGCTTTAGTCAAACTTTAGTACAACTGAAAAAAACAGTCTATATATTTTTTATAATGTAATCACATCAGTGATTATATTGAACATGCAAGTTATCAGTATGGAAAATACATTAAAAATGTCCAAAACGCCCGGTCATGTCCTTATTTGTTATTGTTAAAATCACACGATCCTTTGACGTGATACTAAAAGTACAAAATTCACTTTCGTAACAGCTTTGTTGTAAATTCACTGCCTGAAGAAAACTTTAAAAAGAGGGAAAAAAACAGCATTAAACATATTCAGTAAATGAATCATTTATATTTTATTTAACAAATGACTATCATATAAAAAAAACATCAATTTCATACAAGATCAACATTTTTCTTACTGTTGTTCCCATTTTAAGCTACACGTTTTTACCATAAAGAAAAGAGGCTTTAGAAACAACTTTATGGGGTCAGGTGACAGCAAAGGGCACTGGTCCCACAAACTACGTCTTCTTAACAGGTATGGTACAGTCAATATATGTTGTTCTTTGGCTCAGCCAACAGGCCACAAATATCTTTAGAGGCTGATGTGGATAAAAGTCACAGTAAACATCACAGTGCAGTGAGATTGATGTATGACTTAATGAAACATACAGTGAGCTTTGAATCACAATAAATCATTAACATTTAATAAAATGGGTTGTAAGCCCTCCACAACAATCCTTGTTTGTTTGGATACCATTTAATCTGTATAATAACCATCTCACCAAGATAATAATAACAAGTAATGAAGATATGTAATTTCCATGCACACCTTAAAAAACAAACACCCTCTGTGTATCTTTATATCTTGCACACAAGTGGAAGGAAGATATATTTGAGAGCAAAGTGATGCTTTGGATAGTAGGGAGAAACCACTCTTTTCCACTTCTGACATAATTATTGGTTTACAGACACAAAAAACAGGTACGACTGTTTACCATGTTCAAAGAAATCTGTTTCATCTTGTCCTGAGAAACTTGGATCTTACTTAAAACTATTGATGTGTTTGATGTTTTAGCAAAATTACTGTTATTACTGTTAAATATAATATTGACCAGGAAAATTGTTTCAATTGCTTAGGTCTATAGTTTCTTTGGGAAGTTGCTGTTACAGGCAATTTTTACTGCCAAATATTTTTCATTACTACTTTAATCAAGGTAAAAAAAAAAGTCATCAAAGAGCAAACATACACATATGTACACATACTGACTAGAGGTGTAAATCACAAGTTTGATCACAATACTACCACAATAATAATATAATGATTCAGTGGATAACTATTTGATGTTTGCTAATATCACAAATTCTGCCATGATACAGTTTCAATTTGATTCGAATCAGAAACCAGTGATTGATATTAGACAATATCACTTCCTGCTTTAGCACAATTACTGCCATACATATCAAATCACAAAAAGCAACAAAAATATCAAATATAATTTGACTCCAGAGCTCAATCAGACGTTAAATAAACAATAAACTTTTAACAAGCACAGACTCTACCACATTCTGTATTTTGAGCTGTAAAGTGTTCAGATTGTGTAAAAGAAAACTGAAAGAATACAATTTTATTTGTTCACAATAAATCACAACATAGTGTAAAACCTCTGGAGTATCTGGAGTCTCAAAGTATTTTTAGAACTTAGTCATAATAACGAGGGAAGTACAGTCAGACTTTTCTAAAATTATACCATGCACCTTTGCATATCAGCATTTTACTTATCAAATTACAATAAGAAATTTTAGCTGTGTAAAATAAGCAAATGTATACAATTCCACATGTTCATTCTTAAATTCATCTTACAAAGGCTTATTCTATTGATGTTTGATCAATGTTTCCTCTTTGGATCAATGCTATTGGATCGTTGATCTCTGAATCTATTAATCATTGTAGATGATGAACCCTCCATAACTGACCACGACACATAAAAGATATTGTTTCCCTTACTGTCAAGTTCAAATATTTGTTTGAAAAGCCAACATGTGTATGTGTACATATGCTAACATATGTTTAAAAAAGCTTTTGGTTACTTAACTTGACCTTGGTTTGGAGAGAGATTTAGACAAACATAGTAAAAGAATATATCAAACACTTTTAGAACAACAGTCACACAAGTTAAATCCAACTTATAATTTCCAAAAATGAAGTAAAATTTAACCTCTAATGTCCCAAAAAGAGAAAATAATGAACATGTTAACCACTTCTTAACCCTGTTAAAATAAGTTATGGCATTTTTCTCCTTTTACATTTGGTGTTCCACATTTTACTTCACTAGTTTGACTTTGACAGCAGTTTGTAATCATTTCTAGCAAATGTCATCTTCCTTTCACCTTGTTTAACCCTGCAACTAGTTAGAACTAGTTACAATCATCATAAGTAGGACATTGTCTTGTGTTTGCATTTGTACATATTCACTGCACAACAGCAGTTTTTTTAAATAATCATAAGAACAATGCATATTCAGATACAGCATTCAAATAAAAATATTACACATGTAAATGACTGTTTAATTAGAGACATAGAAAGTCCAGTGGGACACAAAAACCTGCTAGTCATATGCTAATTCAAAACATAATTACTCGCATAAATACAGTGCAATAATAAAATTAGTCTTGACATATTCTTGGCATAACTTGCCTTAAAACTATGACTTAATAAAAAAATGCAAAACAAGAACCCCAACAACAAAACAGACGAGACAATGACCTGTACATTTAATTAAGAGAAGTTCCAGCTGGAATAAGAAAGATGAACAGCAATAAGGAAAGCAAAAAGGTGAAATTTTACAGCAAATTACAAAAAATTATAAGATGGTTTTACCTTCTTCATATTCAGCATCATCACAGAGCAACACAGAGGGTAACATTTTACCCCTTTTAAGTATATACATGTGTCTTTGTACGACTTAAATAATGCACTTTCCTTTGTCTCTTTTTACCATTTACTTCTTAAGACACAGACGTGTGCTGCTACACAATCCCTGTCCAGCAAGGAAGAAACAGATGGCCCTTCATACTCACGGAGAAGTGGGCACACTCACTGTGTTTGTGTGCAATGAGGCGGTCTTGCCACACACACTTTTCTACAGTCAGAATCATGGAAGTGTCCCAGTATTAAGGAAAGAAAAAAGATCTTCCAGCACAGAGACAATAGAGGCAAAAACATGACAACATAATCTGGAAATTTCTGTTGTTGAAGGCCTGGAGGAAATTTTTTTTTTTTGTTTTTACTATTTATGTCCTTGGTACAATGGTGAAAGCATTTTTCCAGCGCTGTCCCTTGTTGTTTTTTTCTCCAGAGCAAAGTAGAATGGTCTCTTTGCCATTATCCTGATATTAAATATGCAAAGCAGGCCAATCATTGCAAACGACTCGTAATGGAATAATTGCAGCAAATAGGATCCTGCTCGGTAAGAGAAGCCCAAACAACTGACGTGCAATTAATATCACACATGAGGATGTCTGGTCGCAGTCTCCCTGGATACAGTCTGGATACTGTGCTGGGTTTGGCAGGGCTGAGTGGTGGCATCCCAGGGCACTAGTGGAGACAGACTGGAGCCCACACATGCCTTGAGATAAAGCCTCTCTCTCTTTCTGTATTTCTCTCTTCTCTCAATCGCAGCCAACAGTTAGCCACCCTCATCCAACTGACTCAAAAGGAAATCCTCCACAAGAAGAAAAAGCTGCTAGGTCCAATTGCAGTAAAAAATAAGAAAAAAAAGAAATCACTCAAAAGCAGGCATCAAAGAAAAGACAAGGGCACACAAATGTTATCACCATTAGGACAAAAAAGAGAAGTCAGAAATATCTGTCGCTCCGCCCAGTCGAAATCTTCTGCCTTTGTTTTGCGTCTGTCATTTTACTTAGTTTCGCAGTTGTTTTAGAGAATTAGCATCTGCTACTGAGCCTTTATAGAGGGATTTACGTGCCCTCCTACACATTTCTCCCATACCACCCATCTCCTCCCCTTGCCTTCTTATCCCCCATCAGTCTGCTAGACAAGTTTTCCCACTCAAAGTACCCAGCCAGCAATCTCTTTTGTGGGTGTGCTTGTTTAGTGAAGGTCTGGTCTGTGAGTGTGGTGCATGTCGTGCCAGCTTGGATAGGAGGGGAGACAAGGTGGAAAAAAAAAAAAAAACTCTTTGTAAGTTATGGGAACACTGAGGCAGACGCAAGCACTCATAAATTATACGGTTCATTTGCATATTCTGGGCATAAGACATTATGCAAATCGTGGCTAATCTGCATAATGAATTCCTCTTGTTGCCTCAATTGCCCAGTTGCTGCTTTTTATTTAATAATAAAGAGAAAAAGAGTGTAAAACAATAAAGAAAAGCATGTTTGAACCCCATGAAACCCTTAGCCGCTTACATTTTGGAAAGGTTGAACATTACTTTGCTCAGATCTTTAAGTACACATAAACTGCATACAGATACATTTATGATGTGGGGGGGTAACAAGAACTGAAACTGCATTTAGTCGCATGGTAATCACAGGCGTTCATACAAATCTCACTTAATTAGCCAGTTCTATCCTCATTCTTAAAGCAAGCCACTACATCGCTAATTAACAGCAGTAGGAAACCCTTTTAGGAGAAAAGGTCATTATTTTAAATAATTTAACCATTTCTGCCTCCTGCTTTCATCGTCATCAGCTTGGTTGTAAATGACGAGAAATAAAAAATACCAAAGAGAAATCAAATATATTCATTAAAATATATAAATAAAAAATTCAGTGCAGATAAAAACACATGCGTTGACATAAAAAAAAGGATTTCTGCATGTGGGTTTCGTGAAAAAAATACCACCATACATGCATTTACAATTGGAAAGTACTGACAAAGCACATAGTGAAAATATTGAGAAATGTGGAGAGTATTAGAAAAACAGGCAATGAAAGGCATAGAAAAGGAGCATGTAGCGCAATAAGAGATGTAGGATAAGAGACTAAACTGGCAAAATAAAGCAGTAAAAATACAGAAAAAAAGCTGCAGATGAAGGACTAAGTATAGAATGTTGGGATAATACAGTACAGTGGGATCAGTCAGAAATAGCCATCTAATAGCAGCTGTAGTCACATAGCTTGAGATACAGTTTGAGAGTAATTCAAGTGTATTTTGGCACAAATAGACAGCTCAACCTGGTTTCACTGCACAACACTAGGGAAGCTGGTTATGGGTTGAGGAACAATGCAGAGGAAAGACAAGTAGATGCCAGTAATCAAGGATACACAGCTGGGCACTGACCAGCTCGACAAACCCACATACAAAACTGAAATAAAAAAAAAAACGACCACCTTTTAAAATCAATTAGCAGTAACGTTAATTAATGTCAAGCTCATGAAGAAAAGAGGGCGAGCGAAGGTGGGTGTACTTGGCATGTAAAAGAAAAGCAAGGGGAGAGGAGGAGGGCGAGTAAGAGAGGGACTGAGATAGAAAGGGGATGGGCAAATAAGGGAAACAAGGAGCGAATGCAGTTGATGGCAGGGAGAAGTTGGCACAGTGCCATCCATTCAGTGGTAAAATGAAGGCGTACTTCTGTTCGGTCTCTAGGGTAGGTAGTTAGATGTAGCCCGGGAGACAGAAGGCTACAGCCATCATTTTGGGCGCTTCACGGGGTTTAAGTTTTCTTATTATTTTATTTTTCGAAGCTTTCTTTTTTTTTGTTTGTTTGTTTTTTGCTTTTCTTACCTTTTTACATTTTTTTTTAGAGTTTTGTGCTACCTTATAAACAAAGACATGGATCTTCAGTGGAGGACAAGCAACATCTGAGAATGAAGACGTGAAGATATGACCTCAGCCTGAACACATTTTGGGATCATGAATTTAGATGATACTAGCTGTTGCTGCTTGGCACCATAAGACTGGTAAATGGGTGGATATTCAAAACTCTTGAGTACAGCTACACAGTTAATTACAGAAGATGTGACACAAGTGCACCCTCGTTGATGGATGCTAAGTGCACAAGAGTGGGAAATAGAGGCAGTGTGTTGTAGGATTAAAGATGAAGATGGCAATTCAAGAACAAAAACAACAGAAACTTGAAGCTGTTTTGTTGTCATCTGGACAAGTGGTGATGTGATGGCGGCACAAGTAAAAGCTCCTCCCACTCACTCCTTCTCACTCTCTCACCACCCGTCTGTGGCACAGTGCTCTGTGCCAGGCAGCCAGCCATCTGGGCAGGAGACGCCATGCCAATCGACTCGTTAGTAGTAAAGGATGCAACCTTGGAAAATGATAAACCAATCTGACAAGTTGGCATTAATAGACTTGTGCAAACATCACTGGTTTGGAGGATGGCCAAGGAACAATAGTTTGGCGATTGCGAGCCTCAAGTGATATGCCAGCGGGAATGTGATGGCATCTGGCATGAAAACTGGTTAAGGACATGGGAGATATACCACGATTAAACGAAATCGACATGATCGGATACCCTTCGCGTGTCGGCTGCTAAAAACAAAAGAGAAGAGAACAAACAGAGAGTCCTTGCAGAATAGATATGACTAATTAAGCAAATCTTGCTTCGTTAATTAGACAGCGTCACTCAAACAAAGGAACAATTTGAATTATCAACAAAAGAATCCACAATGAGGATCGAAGAACAACAAAAAAGAGAAGCAAGACAAAAGCGGAGATATGTTCAACTATTAGTAAAGGGTGTTAAGTGAGTGGCTTTTTTGTGTGCCAACTCCCTTCCCCCTTTTTTCAACATTTTCCCCCGTGTAAACGGCCATTCCATATTGCACTGGTTGGCAGACACACTGAATGTCTACCATTGCAACAGACGCTGCCAATCTGCCAATTGCTTGTGTGCATGCCTAGAAGAGGAGGGGGTGAGGAATGGACCTGAGGGACTGTGCCTGAAGCTCAATAGCAGCTGTTTACAATGTCTCAGACACAACAGAGAGGCAAAAATGCAAACAAGAGGATGCATACTAATGAACTGCCAAAACTAATTAGAATCAGTGGACAGAAAGGAATAAACCTCCCCCCCCCCCCCCCACCCCCCCCCCCCCCCCTTCTTATAAAACTGCGCTTATCAAAACCAATTATGCATACAGATTTCCTCTAAAGAATTGTGTTTTTTTACGACAAAGTCAACTTTAGAGACAAGAAATTTTTTTGTGCATGAAGAAATGAGGAATTTCTCTGTCTTTGGCAAAACAATCAATGGCAAAAAGGAATGCAGCCATTTCTGTTATTCATCTAAGCAATCATTATCAAACTCATTTCCTATTGGCTTAACATGGGCTTATAGTATCAGCAGCATTACAGCCAGTGAGAAAGTTGGCACAGAGACTCCTGGAACTTGGAAGAATGGGCACAGAAGGCATAGGAACGAGGAGAAAACCTGAATTCAAGAGTCAACAAGGGGGAGGTGCTGGCCTGCTTGCGACCACACTGAGGGTAGTGAGGCCGTGGGAACTCATTACGTCCTCCACACCCACATCCCACATCTCCACGACTTTTTATGCCCCCTTCTTGCCAACCACCCAAAGAACTGAACAAACTCCACCCTTAGAGGTTTTTCCCTCCTGCGCTAAACTATCATAAACAGATGCAACACAGACTTACCAGCTGGTTTGTATCACAGTTTGGGGTACTCTCTGGGTCGTGAGGAATCTTTCTGTGGTTCCAGCGACGTCTACTGGCATCGGGCACGGAGCCAAGGATGGGCATCGCTGCAAAGACACAACGGAGGATTTCATTAAGTTCGCTATTAATATGCACATCCGGAATTAATACAGTAATTAGCAACGCATGGATATACATCCACTGGCATCCAATGATTATACCAATTTTTTTTTTTTTTTTCCCTGGATTTCTTTGGACAAGAAGCATGGCTGTACAATATGAATAATTAAGGAAGTCATCCAAAGGGAGGGATTATAACATCTTTAAGCTTACTACACTACATTGGTGCTACCAAGATGTCTGAACTGTGGTGGTTCCTGCACTGAGGAAAAAGCGTTTGAAAGCTGGCATCTTTTCGGGCATTTCAAACACAATAATCGTAATCGCAACAAACACGATTAACAATCTAATTAGTAATTGCCGCATTTCTTTAATATTCATCAAGGGGAAGCACGTGGATATTCTAATCTTTCGGAACTAATCAACTTTGGATAATCACCCTTTTATTTGATTCCACGGGGGATGTCAATTGTGGAGTGTCTTCATTACACAAATGGATTACAAAAAAGAAGGCTTGCACAAGAGAGCAGGATAGAATGGAGGGTGGTGTATGTGTGCGTGTGTTTGAGAGAGTCAGAGAGGGAGAGAGAGAGAGAGAAGGCAAGAACGGGGATATTTTTCTTCCTTCGTATGAATACTATATGCCAGTATTCAAATAATGCCACAGTTCCCACAAACAAGGAGAGAAAAGCTCCTGCAATGCAAGTAATTTTCAAGTACTCCTGGAAAAGCTGGTCTCTTTGCTCTGTGCTTGTTCTCTAGAGCAACCATTCTGACATATGAAGACATCTGCCTTTTCTGGTTCTGGATCTTACAAAACTGCGGTGAGAAGACACCTTCCTGGGATTTAATTTGCCTAATTGGATATCATTTGTGGTATTCTAATGATCTGTGCATTAGCGGCATTAATGTGAAAGAGTGGTGTTAGTGCCTGGTCGAAACGGGATGCAGAAGAGGCAACAGACACTGTGGTTGGCACTGGCTAATGTCTCCTGTGCTTAATCATCCTACAGCAGAATGGTTTTTATGCATATTTCATTTGCATATCATTAAACCGCTAAGGCATACGAGCAAATGGGAGCGGAGAGCGAGGGAGTGGAAACAGAAAAGCATAAAATGTTAAGGGGAAAAAAAAGCGATTCATTATGCGATGACAATCTTTCAAAGCTGTGCGCCTGATTCAGGCAACCTGCCAATTTGTTTATTTCAACATTAATTTAAAAAACAACAACAAAAAAAAAAAATAACTAGAGCCGTCATCGTTTCCATCCCGGATTAATTGAGCATCAATTGGTACACAATCTGTGCAAGAAGCTATTGTGGATATAAAGATGTAAATGTAAAACTAATGGATGTTTACAGATTTGTAAATGCAACAGAAATTAAATTATTACGGCAATTTGTCTTTTGACCAGCTAAATGAGAAAAAAAATTAACAATTTACCATCCATTTCATGAGAGAACCTGCAAAGATTTCATATCTTATACAAATGCTTTTAAAGCACTGTAGGTGACGGATGGTGCAAGTTTAATACAGATAAAGAGAGTGATAAATAAAGAATAAAAAACTTCTTACTCAAAGGGAGTAACTAGGGCTTAACTGTTGCATGTTTTTCCCATGATCATTACAACACAAAAGTTTATTGCTTCAAACTTTTTTTTTTCAAAGCTGCTACCCACAAAAAATACCCCATACCTAAACCCATACTAAATTCTCCTTTTGGAAACAGGCCAGTTAGATGTAGATTAATTTGTTACAAACTGATCCAACACCCATGCATGCAGGACATGCAAAAATACCCCCCCCCCCCCCCCCCCCCCCCCCCCCCCCCAATCACACACACAAAACTCAAAATGCTTTAAAAATGAAATGCTAATGATTGTAACTTTTTCTTTATATATATATATATATATATATATATATATATATATATATATATGTATAAAGGATGTAACTAAATTTATTTCAGCTTTCCACAGAGTGAAATCAGAACTCTTTTGAAACAATACCCCAGTGACACACAACATTAACACTATAAAAACAACCACTGGCATAATTTTACTCCATAGAGACCAGTGGTTGTAATTGCGAATCTTTTCTTTTCCAGACACCGTTGCTTAATTCTTCCACTATGCAAGAGAAATCTTCCCCCAAGCCATATGTAAATGAATTGCACTTCATGCCTCACACAATTAGCCATGTTTGGTAATTTGAGAAAGGAGTGCCGCAGGGGCGAGGGGGAGGAGTTGTAGAGATGGGTAGCAGGTTGGCAAGGGAAGCCCCATGAATGGGGTGGGTAAGAGCATGGCGCTTTGTAATCATGGCACATGCAGATGTCGCTGTAGTTCTTCCAAAAGCGCTTGTTAACTGAGTGGGAGGGGGGTAACGAGGAACTCGCTTGGCATCACATACCTCCACCATGCGTTTCTAATGAGTGAAAACTGGTGGAGTGTGGGAAAAAGGCTGGCAGACAGGGCCAGAGGAGTTGACATGGGAGAGACCATACTTATGGGAGATCCCTCCCAGTTTGAGAGAATGTGGATGCAAATAATGTAGAAGGAGAGGTTAGGCGATACCAGTGAGGTGTAGGTGTATTTTGGAGTCTGTCACAAGACAGAGACATTATGCAGAGTGTTGATATTAATATGCATGCAGGCCCACTTTATTATGCAGCTCTGCGTGAGGTAATATTGCTGGGCTGTTCTGCCATGCTTTGTTACTCTGTGAGAATGTTATCTCTCTGAACAAACACCGCTTTCATTTCCTCATTCTCCTGTCTAAATGTTTAATTACAAATCATTTCCAGAGGTCAATATGAAATGGAAAGACAGAAGCTCATGTGACAAGCGCCATCATTAATGAGCAGAGAAAAAATGAGAAATATAAATGTCAGCATTATTACATGGTCCATACAATATGTAATTTTATGGCTACTTTTAACATTAACATTGATGAAAACTTGAGAAAATATTTGCACTTTATGACAATATCACATGCTCTATCTGTTATACTTACAACTAATCAAAGTTCAAATTAGGGCAATTATTGCTGTTGCGCTTAGTCATTTAAAAAAAAAAAAAAAGGTAATTGTTCTTGTGAGTTATCATGTCAGTTACTCAGAATTACTACAGAATTATTACAAAAGTACTAAAACAGATTCAACAACTTAAAAATTATTTTAAAAAATCAAAATATTTGATGGTTTATCATGCAGCACATTCAGGTCAAAGTAATAATATGTGCTCAGACTGTTTGTTCTACCAAATCTCATTGCTGCATTACAAAATCTGCTGTAAAATTCACTGGGTCAAAGTAACGCCTCATAATGTCACAACGCTTCATGTTTGTTAAGAATTCACCACTTGCAGAATGTACAGAATAAAATCCAAGTACCCATATGTGTCGACTGTCTCAGCCAAGCTGAAAAGTAGAACTTTCTCTTTTAACTATTTTCTTGTCTGGGGCCTGCACATTAATTGGTTCCTGGTAAGTCTACCAGATTATTAATAACGTGCTGTCATGGAGGCAATCACAGTGACCCCCAGTATCTGGCTGGCTCTTCATAAAGTGTTGTGAAGGTCAACTGTCAATCAGCCTACACAATATGATAATCAGTCTTTAAAGTCACAGCGAAGATGCCATTAACATCAGCAGTAATGGCTGATGAAAGAACTGTTATAACTGCTAGCCTCCAAGGTTGAATAATCAAAGCCTGACTATATGTAGAGAAAAAAGAGGAAGCTCAGCCAGAGAGAATGTGTATTTGTGACAACAGATGTGATGGTGGGACTGCACTTCATCAGCACATGTATTGCTATATACTTAGCTTTAAATATCTAGTGACTTTGTTTTACATCTTTACAAATACAACAATTTATTGTCAGAGTTACCATTCATTCTTTCTCCAGTGAAACTACAAAGTAAAACAAACTTGCTTTTGATGGACATGTCCAGTTGGAAGTTGACAGTTGACTCGCTGCACTGATAGAAAAGTCCTTAAAGCATGCTATGGCTGTCAGAGAGATAAAGATGTTTCATCAGAGTGTGACTATTCTGCTTGGTTTGGTGAGAAGGGACCTGTTTCAGTGAGGGCAAACTTGGTTGCCCATGAGAAATCCACTGTATGCTGAGCAGAGCAGGCCATCCAATGAGATATAGTCACTAAATGGCCCTCAAGAGTCCTGCATGCTCTGAGATTCTGTATGTGTTCATCTGTGTGTCTATTTGATTGCTGGCAAGTGTACAATTTACTGCCTGTGCATTTCAAAGACACAAAAGATACAAGAGACTTGACATGGTCCCTGTCCAGGTCAGAGTTTAACACAGGAAGTGAGCAAAGAGGAAAGACAAGACAGAGATGGTGGCAGGGAGATGAACAGAAAGAAAGGAGGAGAGAAGTAGTGTGAGTGCAGAAGATGAGACTGTGTGGAAAAAATGGTTTGTCTGTGCTGGTCCCACAGGGCCTGAACTGGGCAGCTGGCAAGGGAGCCATTACACGCATGTCTCTGACAGCTCACTCTCTTTACGCCAGCATAAAGTTAACACCACCACTCTCCCAGTACAGCTTTGGAATGCAGGCCATCAACAGATGCAAGGTGACCTAAAATTGAGGAATATCTATTACTAATCAATGCATCGGATTTGACTTCTATCAAGTCTGACAAAGGCAAAAAATTGCGACGTGCCTGACAATTAAGTTTTACCATCAATCATTAACAGAAATACACATATTGGCCATGACTTCCCTCCCCAGCTGCACGGGGTCTAAATTAGTTTGCTATCTCAAGATAACATTTGAAAAAAATATAATAGTGAAGCCCGGCCGTCTCTGTCTAGTCTTTCCATAGTCGCTTGCTAAGTGCAAACTTTAATAATAATAATAATAATAATACATTTTATTTAAAGCGCCTTTCAGGGCACCCAAGGACGCTGTACAAACAAATAATAAAACATTAAAAGTACAGGAGAGGCAGACATATACAACACAATCTAAAAATCTAAACATAAAGGGCAGAGTGGCGAGGATGTGATTGAAAATAATTCAATGATTAAAGAATTTTTTGCAAGGCCTTTGACTACTATCACCATTACAATACCTCGCCAAGCTACGTATAAGCTAAAATGGATTATTGAGCATCTACTACTACTACTACTAGCTGTCTAGTAATGGTCGTAGCATTTCACTTACTGATAAAATTACCAATATAAATAGGTCACAGTGGAGTCACAGGTTCAAAGATAAGCAGTTTTTATTTACATATAGTTTTTAACTAAGTGATTAATGACTGTGAGATTGACTGTTGTGCTGTACCTGGAAGAGTCAGAAAACTGAGGAATGTTCTGTTATTGCAAAGAATCCCACTGATCTGAGTACACCACTTATCACTTAAATATATGATTTAAATGGGTGACATCTGAGAGTATTTGCTCTTCCAATTTGTTAGGTCGTGTATATCTCTGTATGCAAAATAACAACAGTTCAGATTTACCTAATTGTAAATTCTGTTAAAAACAGGTGTAACAGAAGTTAAATAGCTTTCCATTAATTAGGTACAAGTTTGTCCTTCTTGTCCATAAAGTACTGTTTAAATCACCTGATGTACTTGACCACTTTTCTCATTTTCCTGTGTGATATCGGTGGTATAATTTGGACCTTTATCCTCCTGAAATATTCACCCTCTGACAACCTGCAGGTGTATTTGGCTAGCCAGTATTTTGGTATGTCCACAGGCATTCATTACATCATGAATTTCATGACCACAATATTTATTTTGTATTCATTCAGCTCATCATCACCATGTTGACACCACTGAGCTTCACTGTCACAACTATACTTTCACTGTGATAATCTCTGCCAGGTGTATGCCAAGTGTGCTAGTCCCCATCTAATAAGCTTTTTGCTTATCTGACCAAGGAAGGACTCCCTATATCCACTAAGGTTCTTCTCATGGTCTTCCACAAAGTTTAATCTATTAGTTTTCTGGCCAAAAGCAAGAGAAAGATTTCTTTCCTGGTACATCAGTCATTGAGGTGGACATTGTAGTGTTCTTAATGCCAGCGGACAAGTTCCTGTCCTCAAGGGCCACTGTCCTGCAGGTTTTAGATGTTTCTCTGTTTGAACACAATTTACTTATATTAATGGGTCTTTAATGGATTTGTACACAACTTGGTAATAAGCTTTTGGGGAGATCATTTTCATTTTAATCAATTGTGTTAGAGCAGGAGGAGACCTAAAACCTGCAGGAGAGAGGTACTTAAGGACTGGAATTAGAAATCCCTGCTTAAGGCTGACACAGCAACACTGGTTTCCATTGATAACACCTGTCTAAGGGCTCAGTCACACCAACCTTTTTTATTCAAATCCAAGTCTGTTTGCTCAGAAAGCCTGCTTCATTTAAAGTAATGCACAAACAAATTCTAATCCAATTTAAAGAAGCGGACTTGGTCCACCTCAGTCCATGTCAAGCAGACCAAATATTGGAAGTGGACTACAAAACAAAGTACATTGTGGGTTCAGGGCACAGCATCATGGGTAAACAACCGAAACATATTCACAGGTGGGGAGCTAGGCGGCTCTAGATGGGAGAAATGGCTCGCTGTCAGACATGGAAGAATTTGGGAAAAGTTTTTATAGGAATATGATCAACACAGGACCACTAGAATCTGATGCAGAGGTGCATTTATCTGCTATGTCCTAGAAACCAAAGCTGTTCTGCATTAACCAATAGATGAACTGGTTTTCTTCTTCGTTGTGCCTCGTCTTCTTTATTTATTTATTTATTCCTGGTGCAGCACTGAATCTGGAGGAGAGCAGAACACGTTATTTAAAAGGTCCGATTCATTTGAGTAGTGCAGCATGAACGCAGTCGCCCTCTCCCCAATCGAACCAAGTTTAGTGACCTTTCCTGGTGTGAGATCTAGTCTGAGTAAGCTGCATACTGAATGGGAGGAAATTTAAATAAGACTGATTACAAATATTCTTACTATGAGTCATCTATTATTGTTGCAAAAATGGTTTAAAAAAATGTTAGGTCATCAATCCTTCTATAACTTTTAATTTTTTTTAATTATTACAATTCATCAATTTTTTGATATCATGCCACAGACATGGCGGTAAATAACGCATAGGCCTAAAACTCTGGCCTATTCTAGTGTTAGAGGTTTGTTTTGTTTAATTTTTTTTAATATTGGTCACGCATTCTGGCTAAATGGAATTGCACATACATTTATTTTTATGACAGATTTTCAAACATTGTAGATAAGTAAGAAGTTTTTCATTTTTCTTAATTTGTTTTTTATCTTGAGCATATCAGCACAAACACATCATATCAGCTATCAAGCCTAATGATGGAGGAGTAATAATTTGGGCTAGCTTTCTGCCATTAGGCTTGGGGAAGCTTGCAGTCACTGAGTCGACCATGAAATTTTTGTATACCAAAGTATTTTGGAGTAAAATGTGAAGCCTTCTGACTGACAGCTAAAGACTGGCTAAAACTGAATCATGCAACAGGAAAATTATCCCAAACACAACATTAATCTACAAAAGAATGGCTGAAAATAAAAAGGATCAAGGTACTGCAAGGTCTAGAGTTCAACCTAATTACAAATCTTGTTGCAGCACTGTTAGAGATGTGCATAGACAACAACCCACAACATATAAAAAAAAGAACTTTTGGAACATTGTACAAAAGAGGACACCAATTTTCTGACTGATAACTTGATATAGAAAACATTTACTTCAAGCTATTGCTAAGCAAGATGGTTTTTCAAGTTACTAAATCACTATATTACTACATCTCCACAGACTAGTCATGAGGTCTCCTTGAGATCTACTATCCTGCAACTTTGAGATGCATCCATTCTCCAACACGTCGTAATCAAATAATTGGCTTGTTACCAGGCCTCGGCAGAAGTGAATGACATGTGAATGAGGGAATTCAGCAATTTCATTCAGGTGTGTTGGAGAAGGGTCCATCTAAAAGTTGCAGTATAGTAGATTTCAAGGTCCAGACTTGGGCACCCCTGATCTAAAATGTTTGTTGTACTTCAGACCACAAGCATTACATCCAGTGGTGTTACCAAACTCTTGAACACTTATTTTTCTTTGTATGATTGAGAGCAGTGTGTCTGTGCAGCACAGAATCCAGCTGTTTAGTTTATGCAAATATGTTTGAAAGTATATACACTATAAAATGTGCTTCAGTAGTATTATTCATCCTGGTTGGGTGCAGATATAATGCTAACTATTTAAAGAATGACAAAGGGAGCATAATTAAGGACAACTTAATTTTCACTACTTCTCATGTCTTATGTTTACGAAATTTTAAGGGCACCATGATCAGGACTATTTCTAGATTTTAGCATTGTTAAGGAAGGTCAGTATCCATATATGTATCAATAACATACAAATGATACTCCTAGCAATAGTTGCTGAGACAGCAATGTGTACGGATCTACATAACAGATGTGTCATGACAGGCAGGACAAGGTTAAGGACATGCTGTTTTGAATGGCCCCCTACAGAAACAGAAGATGGTGGTGGTGCATCTCTGAAAGGTACCCGGGAAATCCTTCTTAATAGAAGCTTTTTCCATGTCCTTTTGTAATGCTGCTCTGTATTATCAGTATGTCGCAGCTAAGTGTTGCAATTAGGGCAGCCTTTTTCATGCAAATCAATTTGACAGCACAACAATCAGTTAGTTATGCTAGCTCCTGCTCTCTCATTCTCCACTGTGCTCTTTCACTCCCCTGCCCTCTTTCTCCTCTCTACCTAATTTTCCCTGGCATTTGCAGAGGTTGCTACATTTGCATTATTTATCATATAAGGTTAGAATATGCATTACTCAAGGCAAGAGTGTATGGTTATTAGTGCAATAAAACAAATGCTAAATGCAAAATGTAGTCATTTGCCTCATTCATGCCACAACCCTTGGCAAAAATGACGGAATAAATACTCATGGAGGATGTTCATTCAGTTGTTTTATAATATATAAAAAAATAATAATAATAATCATTTGTAGATTTGATGCAAAGGTATTGCATTTAGAATTTGAATTCCCTGACTTTATAAAACATGCCTAAAATATGAAATAATAATACTCTCATTTCTGGCTTATTGATCACACAAATTAAATATAGAATCCTATATTTTCTTATTTCCTATTTTAGTTTTAAAAGTAGATAAGTACAACTAACTAGTGGATGAATAACGCTGCTGATGAGTGATGTACAGCTGAAATAGACAGGGCAGAAGACGATGCTCCAAACTGACCAGGGAAGAACTAAGAGATGCAGCTGGGAAAGTGGGACTACATTCGGTCAGTCAGCCCTGTCCTGACCACTGGTCCTTGACAATGAGAGCTGTATTGATTATTCAAATAAAATAACCACCAAGTAGTTGAATTTATTTATTTTTTCTGTATAGTTGTCCCAAGTGAGAAAAAGTTGTATAATGACTATATAATATTAAAAAAGAAGGCTCGGATATGCTCTACAATCTGAGGGGAGCGTGTTTTTCTCCGGGAGCAATGGCTGCAGTGGACTGGGAAAGGAGGAAGGGAAACAGTGGTTCGGGGAAGGTTCTTCGAAATTTAGTTGTGAAGTTCAGTGGACGATCCAGGCAATGTTTTCTGAGCATCACAGCAAACTTAACCAAAACCTTCAGGCTGTTAGTTGTGTACACCTGCAGCTGGAACAGCCTCTCAGTTACTGCCTCCGCACCAAACAGTCATCAGTGATTGTGATTTTTCAGCTAAAAGTACAAGTGCCAAAGATCCTGTACAGCCTTCTGTTGAAAGTCTGCCATTTCTGCCGGGGTTCTACCGACTTAAAACCTTTATTTCCCTCCCAAAGCCACACTTGGCAGAGCCAGGCAGGAGAGCTTGGCTACACAGTTCTCCCTATACTAACAGCCAGTGAACTCTTCATTGTTGATTGACCAATAGGTGAGGATCTGCCCCAAGAACAAGCCTTGAAAGGCCATCCCTTCATTTACATAATAAAGCAGAAATGCATACAGAAATGTAAACGGAGAAAAGAGACTGGAAAAAAATGACATAAATATGACTGTGAAAAAGATTAAAGTTTAAATAAATAAAATATTAGATGAAAATAAATTACAGAAAAAAAATTGGGGGGATTAATAAAATGTAATAGGATAACAATAATAATAATAATAATAATAATAATAATAATAATAATAATAAATCACCAAATAAATAAATAAATGAACTGGAAATGACATGGAAAAGTAAATAAATAGGAATATTAACACAAAGTTTAATTAAAAGTTGAAAATTACAAAAGAAATATAAATACATGTAATTTTTTTGCAAGTTTCTTAATGGCAAAAAACTATTTTAAATTTTTTTGGTATAATTTATTAGCATATCAGTTTGTTTATAAAATCATTTTTTTTATTTCTGTATTTATTTTTTATTTTGGCAGTTTCAGTCCTCCATAAAATGCAGGCAAAAGCCAATATGGTTTTTACTGTTCATATAAACAATATATTTAGGCATAAGGTGTGTGTTTGTGCATGTGTGCCATGTGTGATCAGACAGCCTTTTAGTTTTATTAACATGCAAGCCAGATCTAAAAATGATCTAAACTAATTTCTTTATAAAAGTTTTTAGTCTAGTCTAGTTTACAGTCTGGTAAAATCAGAAGAAAATAGCTGCATGTTAACTCTTTCTTCTAGGGGTCAAGTAAATAAAATCTAACTGAAAAAAATATCAGGAGAAATTGAAATAGATAAAAAAGGGAGATGTGGGTGAGCGATAAGAGAAAGAGAGTATGTGAGTGTGTCAAGGAAGGAGAGTGAGAGCGAGGGGGGGGGGGACGAGAAAATGCTGCAGGATGGTCTGTGTGCCTTTAAACTGAAGTCTCAATCTCACTTAGTTTTGTTCTTTAAAAGGAAATCAGAGAGCTTTGCTGAGACATTGCCTTGAAAGTCATGAATAAACATTGGATTGCCTTTCTGTGCATACATCATACATCACAAGATGGCACTACCTAATGGAGGATTCCTCGCCCTCAGACACATGAAAAGGCAGTGAAATTACCCACCAAACCATTCAGCCGCATGGTTCTAAAATGGACCGCTGAGGGAGAGAAAAGGAGGCCTAATAGGGAGAGATGGGGAGAACTGAGGAAAGGAATCTCTTAGTAAAGTGGTATCCTGTGATAACCACTATCTCTCTGCACTGTGCATGTTGCATGTTTAATGCTGGAAAAAAACTAAATATGCCACAATAATAATTTATAATCAACTGGGCTCTCTCTGAATGTCTTCAAGGGATCTTTTACTAATTGCTGTTCTGCCTGTGATATAAATGAACAGAATCCAAATATTCAATTAATTATTATACATTTGGTGGGTAGCAGGTATGCAAATCTCCCTGTTACGACCCGACTTAAGGGGTAGGGACGGGCGTAACAAAGAAACACGGCGTGGACAGGTCAATAAACTGTGTTGGTTGACTTTTACACCTGTCCTCAACGTGCTTTTATGTTGCGCCCTTCCATACCCCTGATATAGGTCGTAACACTCCCCCTTTAAGACAACTGCACATGGCATCTAGACATCTGGGATGAAAAAAATAGAATTTTTAGAAAAAAAATGTAATTAAAATTAGAAATATATTATATATATATATATATATATATATATATACAGACAGACAGACAGATAGACAGATAGATAGATAGATAGATAGATAGATAGATAGACATTTGACCACTTTAATGTATGCATCATGTCACAAAAGCTGCTGCTCTCAACCACATTATAAATCTTTAGGAATAAAGAAGGTGATAAATGTTTTTTTTCCCTTCTGTCCCAAGCCATGGTTGGTAAAATCTTCAGTATTTTGTGTTCATTTTTTTTTTTCTTGTGACAGCTGTATGAGCATTCAGGGACTGACCATGACATCTCACGATTGCTCAGATTTGTGCTTCACTCTCTAGAGTTTTGTCAAGCGTTCATTGCTCCTTATGAATTCCACTGATGTGTAGACTTTAGATGTGACATTGTAAACCATATCAGCATTCGGTTGTCAAACATTTTGTAATTTATTTACATTTCATTGAATAATGGTGGGTGTATTTGCTACTTTTGCTGCTAGATCCAACTCAAACTATTCAATGCCCACCCACCCCCTCACAAAAAAAACACCTAAGACAACTTTTTAGACAAAAGTCTGACACAATAGCAACACAAAAAAGTTCCAGTGTTGCAGTGTAAAAAAGGATGTATCAGAAAGTAAAAAAAGAGGATGTATCAGAAAGTAAAAAAAAGGATGTATCAGAAAGTAAAAAAAAAGGATGTATCAGAAAGTAAACTCACACAAAACTGACTAAAAAGGGATTCCAATAAAAATTGAAATTTACTGACTAAAATTGACTAAATTACTAACTGCATATTTAAATACTCCATGCCTAAAGTTATTTTATGTAAATAAAAACTACAATGAAAATATCTTATCTACCCCAACAGTCCAATTGGGGTAGTGTGTCCATGAATAATTTGTCATAGGGGTATGGAGAACAGACCATCATTTTGAACTTGTGCATGTTCTCCATTTCCTATCTGCAATCATGGGTGCATCAACTGCAGAGAGCCTCAGGCAACTATGCGCAGGACATTTCCACAGAGGATCATTTGGAAAATAGCCATCACAGAGAGATACTAATTAGACTGAGTCTATGTATGCATGGGGGTATATATATATGTGTGTGCATGCTTGTGCATGTTAGGAGCAGAGGGATGTACACCTAGCCAGGCGTGAGAGCAGCGTTGTGCAGCCAAGTGCAGTAATTTCTTTGATCATTTTTAATGGCCACTCTTTCATGTGAGGCTGCCACTCACACACAGCTCCCTGCAGGTGTCATCTCATTCCTTCAGTTGCGAGATTAGTATGCAGCAGGCAATAAAAAGCAAGGCTATTACACTGTGCAGCGCACATGCATAATCTCAACACAGTGGGATCATTACCTTTTCAAAGGATGATATCAGCTCACAGTCTACAGAGAGACACAAAGAAAGCGATACAAGCTGAGCAGAAAAGGAGAAGGAAGCAAAAAGAGACATAAATAAAGAGGTAGAAAATCACAGCTGCAGTGTGGGACGGAGAGGGGTGAGACAAAGCTCTATCAGTCAGCATTGCAAATGACGAAAGACAGAAAGGAAGACACCTAGATATGCAGACTTAATGTAGTAATATGGGTACCGGCAATATACTGACATTAAGTAAAAACATAAAACAGTATATCACTCTATAGTTCTCATGTAAATTATTTTGTAATTTTCTTTTTTCTACTATGCTGAACTGCACAAATTCAATGAAATGTCAGAGAGATACCAAGCTAAACTAAAACTAAAATGTTAACATCCCACAACAAACAGTACAACAACGACAGAAAAAGAAAAGCTTGCATGCCATGCCACAAGTGTGGCTATTAGGGGTGTTGAATTTAATAGTTTCTATGATTCTTTGTGATGCAGACGTGTACGATTCTACGTCGATGCAGCAACAGAACATAATCGATTATAATAATGTAATGTATATATTCTGCTGCTGCTTGCGTGTGTGACGTTATCTAGTCTGATGCAACAGCTCTGCAGATCCAAGGCTGAATCTGTTTTGAAACCTTTACTTAGAGAACTGTAAAACTAAGTAAATATAGAGAAAATACCTCAGTACCTCACTGGAAATACATTAATTGTCTCAGAGTAATAACGTAAAATTACAAATGAAAATGTACAAAAACCAGTAAGTTAGCTTAAGGATAACATCTATGGAAAATTCCATTGTCAAGTTAGCGGTTAGCATGTATAGACGGACTAAAAGACATGAACTGACAGAAAGACTGAAGGGACAAAACACACTGCTTTACTGCAAGAAATTTTGATAACAATGTCACATTATAGCATAGGTTCCCAAAGTTATGACAGAGGGGGCATAGCAAGGCTAAATAAAATGTATAGCTTTTGCACAAAACATGGACAAACAGTGTGTTGTATGTCTAAAAATATCAGTATCTAACAGTGGGAAGCCAACCAAGTTACAACTCTGCTTGGGAACATCTAATCCTGAGCACAAAGACAAGCCTGTTGATTACTTTAGAAATAAACTACTCAACCATCATATATAGCAGAGTGAGTGATTTTACTAAAGCAGCATCTGTCTCTTCGAAAGCTCAGCTAACCTGAAGTAGTTTGCAGAACTTCCTGGTGTAAAACTCCTCACACTGTAGCAGAGGAATTGATAATTCCTTCTGCCACTGACGTGGTTTTAACTATAGTTAACAAAGAAGCAGCCAATAAACTAAAGACTATCTGGTGGCACATGTCTTCATATGTTTCTTTGTAAGCATCAGGGTGCATGTGGTAGTGGGATCAGGGGGGCCTTGACATTATCGTTGTTGATGAAAAGGGGGCTCTGCAAAAAAGGTTGGGAACCACTGCATCATAGTAATGTTTCTTGATTTGTTCTTGTATAGCATCATTGTTTACATGTTTAGGATGTTTATCAATATCAGGACATTCAGACTGATTTCTGAAATAATTAAAAATAAACAGGTAGTTGATAATTATCTGTGTGCTTGTATTTATTGATGAAGAAAGTAGCAATGTGCAGCGATGAAAAAAACTGAGGACGCAACACATAGTGATGTATCATGATGCATCGCTAAATCGAACAAAATCGAATCCTTGGCATGATCATCATAATCTAATTGAATCGTGAGACCAGTGCAGATGGACAGCCCTACTAGCTATGGTAAAACTTCTCAGAGATCATCTCTACAGCTCTAATCATACCGAAACACTTGAAGTGTCCTCAGTGTTAATTAGTATTAACAGATCTCAGGTTGTGGATTCCAGAAATTATTGGGGGACAACTTCTAGCTAAATATAAGACGCTGCTTAATTGTTAGCTTGCACCTGGTCACAACAGAACGTGGTACACTCTTCTTCTACTCAAACAATAAAAGTGTATTCTTAAGTCTTAACCATATCACTTTGTCTCCTCTCCACCACACCAGTAGCACAATATAATCCAAACAAATTTAACTTTTGTTCTCCCAAAACAAAAATTAACCCCAAATTACATTCTATACACATGAAACACTCATGAAACTTTTTAAAACTGTAAGTTGAACTAATAGTGAAGGATCTTCCACTGAACATTTCTTCAGTAGATTGCAGATTTTTTATCTAACCAATGAAACTTATGCAGTTAACTAACTATGCCCGAGTAGTACAAGGTTGAGTAATTTCTTAATACTAGATTTTTATTAACTGAATCCAGCTGGTCCTAAAATTCTTTAACCTACTAAAATGTGTTGAAAAATTACAACAATAAGATTTTGGAGCTATTAAGGCTGAGCTGTTTTCAAGCTCTCTGCGCATGGTTAAATTTTTGAATTTAGATGGAAAAATGTACTCCATGATCAAGTGCAGTGACAGCACCTTCTGAATGGAAGAAGTATTGGATAATTGCAATGTGCAAATTTCACAAAAGTAGGGCAAATTAATATATACTACTGCTTTAAGGAACTACGGAAGTTAAAGGGATATTTTATCCATCCCTTTCTCTGTGAGTCTAGCTAAACAAATCAATTAAATGACCCCATGGGTATTCTTAGTATGATTCTTTAGCTTTACGTTCAAGCAAAGCTGCTGAGCAGAGGAATATGTTTGTAAGCCCATAAATTACCAAGAATTTGATAATATCAACTATTTCTTTATACAAGGAAGTTAAGTTTAAGCCTTTGGCCTTTATGCAATCCCTGCATTAAATCACCACACAGATTGATTTAGCAGCTAATTAGAGTAAAATGGAGCTTTCTGAGGAATTTCTGTGCAGTCTGTAATTATGTAAGTCTGGAAAACTACAATCCCCAATTCCACAAACATTGATGCTTTGTAAAATGTAATTAAAAATAGAATAAAATGATTTGAAAATCTATTAATATTTTAACTATAAGAGAACATAATACATAATGAAAGTCTACAGCACACATATTTCTTTGCTATTAAAAATATGAGTACATCTCAAATTGAATGGAATCAACACATCAATTGTTCATTGTATATAACCCCCCCACCCCCCCCCCCCCCCCCCCCCCCCCCCCCCACCCCCCCACCCTTATTTTAGGTCACTGGTGACCTAAAAAAGCTGCTAAACCCCACATGGATTGATTTAGCAGCTAATTAGAGTAAAAAGAAAGCGTTCAGGGATGGAGACGAGGAATTATTGAAGACAGCACTAACACAACTTAAAACAAAGATTAAGTGCAAGGAGCACTGCAGGAAAAAGAAAGTCAGCTCCAGCAGAACAACATGAGAGATGTATGTGGGGGATCAGACTGATGGACGTCTGGACAGAGCTAATAAGCTTCAGTAGGTTCAGTTCACCCCCTGCCTCTAGCACAACAGACCACACACCCTCCACAAGCCCACAGCTTTCCTGTCACACCTCCACTCTGTTACTCTGTAGCTCAGTCATGGACCTTAACTCAGCCTCATCTCCTTCCACATCAGAACATACTGAGACCTCCTCTGCCGCCACCTCTAACCTGTCTATCTCTTGCAGTCAGATGAAGGAACAACTGGAGAGTCTGAACTGGAACAAGGCTGCAGGTCCAGACGGTGTCAGCCCCAGGTTTCTGAAAACCTGCTCAGAACAACTATGTCAGATTCTTCACCTGCTGACTCCTGCTTCAATAAAACAAGGCAAATGTAAAACTACACAAGGTAGTTCTTAAGAACCAAATAGCAAACTGTTGGCGGTTACTTAAGAATAGTTTGTGAACCTTTCAAGGTGAAGTCAGTATGGCTGTCCATCTTCAGTTGCCCCAGCAAACAACTCACCATCCTCCCACCCTGGCATGTCCAAAGCTGAATGATAGAGTAATCGATGTGCTGCCTAATCAGCCAGCTTAACTCTAATACCCTGGACAGGTCTACATCATTATCATATCAGTCTCCACACATTTCGAGGTGACATGGAAGGCGAAAGATTAAAAACAATCTTGTAAAGAGACAGCACAATTTTCAACCACAATAGATCCAAGTACATGAACATATATATATATATATATATATATATATGTGTGTGTGTGTGTGTGTGTGTGTGTGTGTACTTTTTTATATCCAGGTTAAACACCCACTTTTCTCTGCTGCATTAATAGCTTCTTTTTAGAAGTCCAAATCTGCAGTTTCTTTCTTTTAAGCTTGCATTTTCAACATTGATCATGTTTCTAATACTGTTTTTATGTAATGTTCTTTTTCCTTTCTCCTTTATTTTATTTTAAATTATGTTTCTTATTTTCTGATGTTTCAATGTTTCTGTAAAGCACACCCTGTCGTTGAATTGTGCTATACAAATAAACATGCCTTGCTTTGGAACTCGAACTGTAATTAAATGTGTTAATTTTTTTTAACGTGTAATTTTTTGGGGGGAAAACACAGACAGGTTGTTAAAGTGGGAACAGCACGTTTCAGTAACTAAACACAAAGTAGGTGTGGAGCAGTGAGCAATTAACAGAAATGAACATGTTTAAGACCAACAAGATAAAACAAGAAGTAAAAAGCTGATTTAAACTATTTATTTCCAACTCAAGACTATATGTCATTTGGAATGATGATTATCAGAGAAGACCACACACAGAAATGTCAACTAGACACCAGGGCTAGGTGGGAAACTGATTATGGGAGGATTGCTTGACTTTGGGGGGTTTCGTCCGAGCTGGTTCCAAGGCTAGTTCGGAGCCAGAGCCTGTCTAAGCACTGGTTCTTTGACTTTCCACTGCCCAGGCACCAGCTCCTGGCTCTCAAAACTGGTTCGAAGCTGGCTCCAACTCTTTGCTGGGCCAGATCTAAAATCCGCTTCACATAGGTTGTGTCAGCGGTCAGGGCGGGGCTTCCTGGCAGGCACAAGAGCTTGTGAAGTGAGCGACATCTTCAAACGGGCGAAGCAATGGATTACAAGAACAAACAAAACAGGTCCAAGGAGGAACAAAGTTTTTCCTGGTATTGTGGTTGTCTGCAGAAATCCAAAATAAATTGTATGGCGGCAATCGGATAAAGCCTGTCTTTGTGGAGCTTCAGAGGGAGATGTCTGCTGCTGGGTACGAACATACCATCAACCAGATAGTTAATAAAATGAAAAAGCTTAAAAAGATTTCCGGTACCAGAAAAGGCAGCTGGGACGCAACGGGCAACCCAAAAACAATTCATACTTCAATATTTTAAATTCTGTTCTTGGTTAACGGCCAGCTAACCAAACAACCAGGGCCTTAAACTGTACCGCAGCTGAGTCCATCCTCCTGCCCATGGTGGACATTTCAGCGCTTTACCGAACACGGTAAGTGTAGAGGTTTTATAGTGTTACTACTACTTCTACTATGTACCAACAGAAATTACCTGCATCTGTGACTTAGGAAATGTTACAGACTGTAGTTAGTGTGGTTCATGCTAACACGCTAATGTTGCTAACAATAGCCAAACACCAATGTCACGTGACATGTGTTTTCCGCTAACTAGTGTACTATGCCCTGCCTTTCACCAATCTAACTGTCCCTCTTACGTTATATACTCTGGGGTGACAACAAACTAAGAGGCTTTTTTTATTTGTTTGTTTGTTTACAACAGAGTTGATGTCACTGGATACCGAGGAAAGAGAGGAAACACTCAGGCCTTCCCCAGGATTCCACTCCTCCTCCTCCTCTCCTCAGCAGAGGAGCAGACCAGGTAGGAAATGTTGATAACATGACAAATCCACTAAAAAAGAGCTTTAACGTCTTGTTATACTAATTTCTTCACACCATCAAAGATCTGTCTGTAACCCAGCTACTTCACCATAAATATTTTAAAAACTGATAGTACTGACCACTTACTGTATAACTTTCCTTATTTTAGAAAGCAGCATCTGAGTTTTAAATTGGTGCAATATCCTGCAATGATGTAATTCTCCATCATATGGTTGACTATTCAGATTTCCAAGAATTTCAATGAGTGCCTGACTAAGGGTTTAGTAATTGATACTTGGTTTTTTTTTTTTTTTTTTTTTTTTTGGTGAACAGGTAAACGGAAGCAGAACTCCAATGGAGAGCTGCTTCAATATCTGGAGAGGTCCAAGGAGAAAGTGCAGGAGGACAGAGAGAGAGATCAGCAGGTTACCTCTGCTTTGCTGCACAGCATGTAAAATATGGAGGAGAAAAGCAGCGCCATGATAGGACTGATGGGGCACATGGTGTCCATAATGAAGTGACTCTGCAAAAAATAATCTTGCCCTCTCTTTAGTGTAACTTTGTTTTTCAATAAAAACTTTCTTAACTCAAACAGTCCATATGTATTTGTTTTAAATAATGGCATACTCATAAAAAACGGAAACCAAAGCCAAGGTAAAAAGTTAAATAGCTTTATCTTTATTGAGAAATTAACACCTTTTGATAGAATGCAATGATGTGTGAACAATAATGAGATGCTAGACTGTTATTCCTCCTCAAGGCTAAAATACTCAATTAAAGCTGACCTTATGTCAGACCCTTCAACATTGGCATGATAAGGTATTGCTTGTACTGGAGGCTGACTTGTGAACGTCTAAGTCTGGGAGCTCAAACTTATCGCCATGTTTCTCACAAATATTGTGGAGAATACAGCAGGTCATAGCCATTTTCTTGCACAGCTCAAGTTTTCGGAAGCGACCTCCATCGTCCTTTTAACCTCCCAAAAGCCATTTCCACAACTGAATGTGCACGGCTTATCTGGTAGTTGTAGGTTCGCTGTTCACGGGTGAGTCTACCTGTTTCTGAGAAGGGTTTCATCAGCCACTGTAGCATGGAGTAAGCTGAATGCCCAACTTCACGGAACCCGTGAGCTTGTTTTGCTCCAGTAACTTTCCAGTGCTGAGAAGTCCCCACAAATCAGACTGACGCAGGATTCTAGCATCATGCACACTTGCTGGAAAGCCAACACACATCACATAGTCCTTTACCATCTTTGCGGCTGTCGTAGTCTCCGGGATATTTTTCTGGTGCAATATGAATATGGCTGACATTTATAGCACCCACACACTGTGGGGGTCTCCAGCGATTTTTAAAATACGTGGCCATCTCCAATTCCTTTGAG
Source organism: Melanotaenia boesemani (assembly GCF_017639745.1). Taxonomy (NCBI): domain Eukaryota; kingdom Metazoa; phylum Chordata; class Actinopteri; order Atheriniformes; family Melanotaeniidae; genus Melanotaenia; species Melanotaenia boesemani. The sequence continues at coordinate 21,181,377 of NC_055682.1, forward strand.
AGATCAGGAGTCTGGATATGCACAGGAAGAAGCACCTTAATGGCAGCATTGCAAAAATCCTGGACACAGTTGAACACTGTGCTCAGACCAACGCCAAAAAGATGGCTAATGGTCCTGTATTCACCACCAGTAGACAGCTTCCAGATGGCAATTGCTGCCTGCTTTTGGACCGGGATACACAATCAATAGTTCATGTCTGCTTTAGAAATGAAGGGTTTGGTCTGATCACAGATGTACTGGAACAATTCCGGCAACACACGGAAGTTCTGTACAAAATGCTGCACAGTAAAATCCGGAACAATGGAGTCCCACCAGTATCTTGACCGAGGATGTGCCGAGATAACAGGAGACCTCCAAATCCCAGTTTGTCTTAATAACATCTCGGAAAAGGGACACAAATGTCATTAAGTTTGTATATCTCATATGTAATTAATATACGCAAATTCAATGCTAATTTAGGCTACATGCTGTAGCTAACAATGGCTAGGACATTATAAACTGACTTTAAATAATTACCTTTCTCCTTAAACGTTGTTGCTGTTCTCTGTTTATTAACCGTTGAGCGACAGCCATTAACAGATAACTCCTCAATCAGTGAAGATGGAGACAAATATGGAAGGCCAAGAGTAATAGTTCCAGGGAAACAACAAACTCCTCCATGTTTACAATCTAAGAGACTCTCCTTTGTTCATCTGTAGGCAGGCGTATCCGGTTGCGGAAATACGTTAGATGACGTAATGACATAGCACTGACTTGGCTTCATCTGGTGGAAAACCAAACATCAAACCAGCACCGGTTTGTCTTTGGTTGAAATGGAGCCTTTGACACCTTTTCTAAATCTTTTACCCTACCAAAAAATTTTACTTTTAAAACAAACCGGAAATGTCCCGCCCACCTTGTTTGAAATTCAGTGAATTTAAGAGTTGCAGCACAAAAGCTAAATGTGAAATGGGATGCATTCGCACTAACAGTTGCTCCATTATTTATGTACAGTGAATGAGCTGTTTTCAGTCCTGGCCAATAAATGAACCAGGGTGTCTTCTTCCTGCCTTTTTTTCTTGGTCAGTGGTCATTTCGAGGAATATTACCCCTAGCAAGCAGTTGCTATAACTGTGGGACATTGTCCAGGAGGTTGAGTCTGCTTTAGTGCAGTTCAGTGTAAAACAAACCAAAGGAAGGTGCCAAATTTCTCGCCATTTTCTGCCCAATCAAACTGAGTCCCGTGGACTATCCTGGTGTTCATGTGTCCTTAGAGAGTGAAAAATTAAGGCATTCTATCAATTCTAATACAAAAATAATTAGGCTAAATTTAAGACAAAAAGCTCATGCCAATGTACCAAGAAAGTCCTGGAAGAGTTTTAATTTGATTACAGTCTTTACATAATCTATACAGTCTATTTAGAATAACTGGATTTAAAGTTCTTTTGACACTGTATGTGTGGTAATGAGTTTCAAACTAAAGATTTAGCAGAATTCATTCATAAATACCTGTATATATCATGAAACTCTATTGTAATTCTAGATAAGAACATCATAAAGCAGTAGTACCTGTACATCAGAGAGAGGCATCTAGTTTAATTTGTTTTAAAGTTTTGAATAATGTCTTTCATTAACAATGATATTAAACTTAAAAATGATAAATACCTCTCCCTAACATGGAGTGTATCTTGGAGCAACAGCAGCTCCACATCATCATTAATGTTTGAGATGGCTTACAACTGTGCTGTCAACAGCTCCCCAGATAGTCGACATGTCAATCAATGATGGGTGTGAAGCCAGCTTTTAGAGCATCCCTAAGGTGGATGCTCAGAGCACGCTCAGTTAAACTCAGCAGCAGTGGGAGAGTGTAAACAGAGAATTATATAGACTTCAGGATTGAGTGGCTGATCAATGCCATTGATCACTTGACCCACAGTACTTCCACTTCTTTCCCTTCTGTCATTCCATTCTTAGACTTCAAGGTCTGGATCACAACGATTACAACCTACGATTTGGTCACCATTGGCTGCAACATGCACACTAGAGGGAGACAAAGGGAGGGTCCCAAGTAAAATTCATAATTACCTTGACCCAGGTCAGTCATCACTGTCACTTCTTTTCATGTTAAAGTTTTCTGATTATAAATGATGTATAGTTTAATGAAAAAGAAACAGCCATTTGCTCAATATTTACTTGTTTCTTGTAAAAACTTCAGTTTTTATGAAAAACAGGTAACAGAGGCTTTTAAGAAGCCTCATTAAGAAAGAGCTATGTTTTCCCTGTTTGTATTGTAGAAAATACCAATAAAAGACCAACCTCTTCATATTTGTATAAAGAAATCTTTGTATTGCCAAATCCCTTTAAAGACTCTTGAGGATTAAATGTTCAAATTCTTTTGGTCCTCTTTATTTGAGTATGTAGTATGTTGAACTGCATATGAAGAGACAAAGTAACAGCAGAAGCATGTTATATGTTAATGTTTAAAACCCCAAATCCACCATGTTAACAATATAACCAAATGCATTTTCCAAACCAAGACAAACAATATACAGCAAACCAAATAATGTCACATGTAATAGTACAGCCCACTCAAGCCAGTCAACTAAATTCAGGACAAAAGGTTTCTGTACCTACACACAGTTCCATCAAATCTACAACGATGATGGATTTTTATCCTTGCTCTTTTCGCACAGCATCCATTTCAGATGAGATGAAAAAGTAATATTCCAGCAATAAACCTTGATTTACATCCCCTTCACTGTTCTTCCTCTTCCTTTTTTTATTTGATCATTTAGCCAGGATCATATAACTGTATATCAGACACAAATGAAATCAGGTCTCATGCACATTAAGGCCATGTCTTTCTGCAGCTAACATCCCCTCCAACCCAACTACCCAGCCCCACAGCAAGCCAGGGGCAGAGTCCCATTCATTTTCAGGCCCATTTCCTCCTATGATTAGGCGATCAATCAATCCCAGCATTCAATCTCATCAGGCAGACGGGATTATCTGCCCATCTTCCCCTCTGCCTCTTTCAACTCACTCCCTCCCACACACACAGCAGCACATTAACATCAGATCAAGTATCACACAACACAAGCAGTATGCCAGATCCTGACCACAAACAGACAGCTTCTCATCTTTGCCATCTCTTAGCCTCATCCATCCCATCTCCACCAACCGACTCTTCTCACTCACACACAGACACACACACACACATACCCACAAACCAGATGCACAGACAAAATCTAAGTGCCACTTATTTATTACTTGGATTTCTGACATGCTGCTTTAAGATTTAAAACATCTGAGGAAAAGAGTGGTTCAAGCTAGATTTATACAAATGTTAATTTACTTAATATCTTTTAAGAAAGGAGTGCTATTTAGCATTTTATAATAAACTAGCATAGCTTAATATGTTGTATAATAGGTCTACAAAATCCACTAAGTGTTTACTTGGTGTTTATAAACATAAATATATATTTTTTTGGTTCATTCAATCAATTATATGAATCCTTGGGGTCTAGTAAACCTCCTTAATGCCTTTTCCTTCTTACAAACGAAATACACATTCTACAATATTTCATGACTTACATTTGGATGGCTGCCGTCTTACTCCCTGTCTTTTGTGAATGCATCATTGTTTTAAATGGCACATTATTGCCACCACCAGATCAGTACAAAACTAGGAATATGAGTCATGTTATCCACATTCATGTGCATTTATGTCTTCAAGAAAATAAAAAGTGCAAGGCAGCCACATAGGTGACTCTATAAATAAAAAAAAAAATACAAATGTTCATATGATGAAGCAAAGTTGTGACATTTTACTCATGTACAATTCAGCAATGTTTTGGCTTGAGTAAGTGTATAGACTGCCATGTAGAACGTCAAGAAATACGATATGGTCTCAAATCAATATTTATGTATATTTTTCCACTGAGTAATTGATGCAGCTATAAAAATATTAGATATACAACTCAAACTCAAAAGCAAAACTATCAAATTGTCATATGATGCACATAGGATTTTAAGAGAACGTGTAAATTAGCATTCACTATACTGGCTCAAAGTACTAGTGGAGCTTAACTATTAACTTTCAGAGCTCTTATTCTATGTCCTAAACAAATTCAAAATAGGAAAAACAGCTAAGTCTGTACAATTTGTTTCACCGTATTTCTATGTTTCTAACGTCAACTGTTGAGTTTACTTTCCTATAACATTTACCTACACCCTCCACCCCGCCTTGTGGCACTAATCAGACATCTTTATTATGCAAAACAACATAAGTAACAAGAAATCCAGATATGACAAGTGTTTTTAGATTTAACCTGACTATCAGGAATGCTGCCAAGCTTTTTCTTTTGTCGCTTTGTTTTTCCTCCAAAGATTCAGCACAAGAATTAATATATTTATCGAGAAACTGTGTGGCAAGTTTACTGAAAATCCCTTTTCACTGTAATATTATAAAAACTGTGCTTGAGGTCACAGTGAAAGCAATCTCTAATCTCAAGGCCACTGACACAATATGCAGACGTAGAAGGACTAGTGTTCTGCTCAACCTTGTAATGTTCATTATCCTCTATGGAAGATGATTATGATAAAACATTATATTGCGAAAGGCAGGGGAGAAAAATGAATAAGTAATAAACTTGCATTGACTAAGAGCACTAATATTTCATATTTCTGGTTTTCTCAAATAAGCATTTTATAAAATGGACATTTTCCTCACAGTTGAAAATATTTAATGAATTTTCCTCAGTGGCAAAAAGCTTTTTGATGTAGCAGCGCTAATTCATAAAACAACACTGATGAACCTGTCAGGCTTTTAGGACACACTACCTTTTAGTAGCCATGTGCTGGGTTAAAAGAGTTTCACTTCTGAAAGATTCAATGCTCGTGTCACTTTGTGTGTAGGTCACAAATTCCCAGAGGCAAATTCATAGCTAATGTAGCCACAAAGCAAGTAAGAAAGGAAATAAATAAATAAATAAATCAACATCAGAAACAGTACTACGCTGTCTTACAAAGGAACTTTGGCAACTGCATCCCTATTAAAATATAAAGGTTCTCACAGCTTCTTTTGCTGCTTCTCTATTCATCACTTCACCTTTAGATTTACATTATTTACATGACAAGTGGTGCCACAGGCAGTATCTTCCCATTCTCTAAAATGGTCATTTTGACAAAAAAAAAAAAAAAAAAAAAAGCTATAACCATATTTTTTTTTTATCATTTTCTCATGTTTTCATGAAAGTATTATGGTTTTATGCTGTACTATAGTTAGTATACCCTAATACACAATATGATGTTTCCTCATTATGTTTTTGCTAAAACACTACAAACATCTGTATCAACACACACATTTCAAGCTATTTTTTTTCAGTAAACTTTGAAAAGAGTTAAAATTTTAAAGTAGTTGTGAATTGGGAAACAATAATAAGTCATCCAAGAGGGAACAGGACTATTTACCTACGAGTATCTTTTAGAGGCATAGAAATTTAATTAAACTGAAGTGGACATCTGACAAGCCTGTCTTAAAAAAATCAAAGGACACCTGTTAGTTTGCATCTGGTTTGGGGTCAGGTCCAATCCACTACATCAGTTACTACACAGAGAGATATATTCCCTTGAAGCATTGACTCTATACTGTGGACATAACACATCAGGAGTCTAAAATAGAGCTAATTTCTTCATTCTACTAAATAAAATAAGTCCTCTTAGTGTCAGTAACTGAGGATAATATATATTTTGGCTCTTGAGAAGAGAATTTCCCACTGTTTCATAGCCTTGCCTACCTTTGAGTAAAAGTGTATTAACACATGCTTGATACAGTTTTTTTGAAAACCACAAATCCATCTATGAATTATTTGATCAAATAAACTTGGAATAAAAATGGAAAAAAAATGGAATAATGTCACATGGATTAATCCAATATCTGTCAGCGTCCAGTTAACTAAATTCGGTTAAATTTTCCTTATGAATAAAATCATGAAACAATAATAACATCAACTCCTATTCTTCTTTTTTTTTTAACCAAAAACTTTTATTTGCTGTTTACTAACTGTAAAGGCATACATTTTCCCCACTAGACTCTGACAACATAGATTCTGTGTAAGTGTACTGTGCAGTATACTTTTTTTGTATTGATTTTTGCAAACAATCAGGTGCAAAATGGTACAGTGTGATTGCCTTTGATGTATCTATGTGGTCTTTCAATATATTCAGCATACCCTCCAGTCACCAGTTATCAGGGTATCACCGCAGTTCTGTCAATGCAAAGTTATATCATTTTATCATTAAATCATAAAAACATCCTATTCATGTCAAAAGCAAAAATACAATGACTTTACACATGTAATGCTAATGCATGTCTCTGTGGAGCACTTATATGTCTACAGAAGCCGAATCTCTGCAATAAATGGCTTTGATAACAAGTTTGAATCCTCATTAGTTCTTACTCAACACATGTCTTTGTTTGTAACTATGTGGTGGGGCACTACCAAGAGCAGTGTATTCCAAATGGTATGACAGAACTTTTCTTAAATGTCCATACACCAAACTAATAAACCTATTCATATACTTGATTTAGGTCTGCTTATTAGCATTTCTAGATATACAGGTGACAGGCTGTCTCCATACATTAAGATAGTGTTTGCCTGGACTTAGCCAAAGCTGGTCACTGTGATGGACAAAAAAAAAAAAAAAAAAAAAACTTTTTTTGAATATACAATTAAATTTCAAATCTAGACAGAAGTGCATTAAATAAAATTAAATATCTGTGTATCATAACTAACACGTTAGCATTGATCCGGGAGCTCAATCTCAATAGACAAATGTTTGAAAAAATCTTTGATTAAAGAGCGTAAAGTTTAGATAATTCCAACTGTACATAAGATAAAAACAAACAAAGAGCTGTATGTATATATATGTATAAAGCTGTATGAGGGGTATACGGTATAAGGGTGAGGCTGTATAAGAAATCAGTTTGGCTTCATCATATCTCCTTGCAGAGTTACCTTGACCTGCTGGATGATCTTGATAGAGCTCCTGTCTATTTAATTCATATGGATACACCAACATCCCCCAGTTTGCCTTATCTCAGTCAGGACCCAGTAATATATTTGGGATTGGCTTAGATCGAACTGTGTGTGTGAGAGAGAGACACAGAGAGAAGCAAAGACTGACAGAATTGATGTTACCAAGAAAAACATCAGCTCTTAACCTTGAAAAGTTTAAAACCATTATAGGGAAGCCTTTAACTTTGACAAAGTAAAACAAATAATTCACATTCATGCAATTTGATGGCCTGACGTGTGTTGGGGGGAAAAAAAACACAGGTGAAAATAAAAATAAACTTTTTTTTTTTACGAAAACTAGCCAAATACAGTCCACGTCTAATTTAAAAGCCACTTATAATATGAAAGACTTACAAAAAAAACTTTCTCAAATAGAAACTGACACATAATTATACTATTATTCATATTCTGATAGGTCAGTGCAACGTTGTAAAATACTGTCTGACGGATAACGTTTCCTATGCATTAAGAGTACCATGAAAACTGTTTCTCGACATGGTCACACTTTCAACACATCCAAAACAACTATTTAAAAAATAAGCAAGTGTAAATACCTTTTTAGTTGTTGATATTTGTTCGTTGCATGTTCCAGTGCCTGGGCATGCGAAATGATTAGAGGGAGTAGCAGCCTCTCGCTCTCTGCTTCGTACCTTAGCTTTGCGAAACTAGCTTAGCGTGCTAGTACCAAACTATTAGCAGTGCTTTCAGTTCACAGATTGTACATGTTATGTAACAACACTGTTTGTTTGTATCCACCTTAAGCCTTCTTTAAACAAACAAAACATCTATGAGTTTAAAGAAATTTTGTTTGGAGTATCTATCTTGGTCACGTGCGGGAAAGTAGTTGCTAAACTTGACCCATGCAGCAAATACCTGTTGGCCACGTGACCAAGGGCGACGACATGGAGCATAGCTGCTGTCACAGGAAGTTCCGTCAAATACTGACCTTAAAAGTCAGTGTCTCAGACTGGTTTCAACGACACTCTCACATTTATTATTAATAGTTATTCTATTATATCTTTATTATTACTATTATGACAATATTCCCCTGGGGTTGAATAAAATGTTTTTCATTTAATTCCATTCATTATGCTCTTTACTGGCAGCGTCTGTGCCCTGCCGCAACCCAAAGCTGCCAAACCACAATTTTTTTTTTTTTTTTCATCCCAAGGCATCAAGTGACAGCTGTGTTTTGCTTTACACACCAACAACTGTATATCAACACATTGGCCATTTTGAACACACACCATGGCTAATTCAGAAGGGAAACATAAGTGGATATTATTGGAAGAAGTCAGAAAAGAGCAAGAGAAAAAACAAGACTCAACATGAGTCAGGTTTTTGTTGGCTAGAAAGAGCTCAGAGTAGGAACAGAATGCTAGATGGATGCCAAATTAGTCTTCATAAGTGGGTGCCAAAGTGTGAAAATCTAATCACATGACTGCCAAAGTTCAGTCATGTGGTTAAAACCTAAGGCCATCATGAAGTTCATACACCAACTAGGCATAACATTAAAACCACTGATAGGTAAAATGAGTTACAATAATCTTGTTACAATGTCTTGCAGGGAAAACTTGCATCTTGGCATTTCCATATACTTTGACTTCAACAGTTAAGTGTTCACCAGTCTTTCAACTTCAAATGTTCAAATCTGATTAGATTTGATGGCATCAAGCCTAATACACAAAACCCACCTCACAACCAAAAGGGCCCAAAGGAGTCCTGGCACATCTCTTTGTGGTAGGTTTTCAACAGAAAACATGGTTCATTTAGCAGAGAAAAGAGGGAAAGAAAGAGAAGACTGTTGATAGAATTGCATTATGATTTAGAACTATGTATATTCAGTTTTTTTTGCCATTGTGTGAATTTTAGCTCAGCAAGGCCTGTATAAAAGATGTAGCTTAGCATCAATCATTAACATAAAATCAATTTTTACATGTTTTAACTGACTTACAGACAGTTGCACTACAATCTGTCCTGTGTGTGACTAAATGTTGTTCATACAGATTCAACCTGCTTCAGGTCAGCTCCCATCGGTCATCTGCAGGTATCTGTATCTGACTGAGATTAGAAGGAGTGTTGAGGATGCAGAGAGTTGCCCCTGAACTTGTGGCCTCTCTTACAGCTCTGATACTAAATTACAAGTTCATGGGTATCAGAATAGTTCTCAGCTGCCATATCCAGTTTATATTAGCGTTTATTAGCTGTTACTTGTAGCTGTAAAAACTTTAAAAAAAAACAAAAAAAACCGAAGAAGTAACTTGAAGCTCCAGCTGTGGTTATTGTTTTTTAGGCCACTTAAATTCTTTGACATTTTCCCACCAAATTGTTTCTCCTTAATCCTTCCAGATTAACAAGCAGTATTACCAACTCTCTACAACCCCTGAAAACATCAAACATGCTCATGTGTACTAAAAACTAAGCATATTGTGCAATTTGTATCCATCTGCCTCTCTCTGTTTACTACTGTTTTTTTGGCATATGCTATAGTTTGTTACTTCAACAAAACTGAGCAAATCCTAATAAAATATTTATTTTGGTAAAACATCTGTTGAAATATTTAACTTTTAAAAGAGAAATTAGACCTTTGAAGTGATGCAGTTTTTTTCCTTCTTTGGTTCCTGGATGGAAAAAAATCCATGATGTTTTCTTAAAGGTTATGCATTCTGAGAGCGTACTGTTCTGATCATATCAAGATCCTTCATGACTATTAACTGCCTTTCACATTGCCCCATTTGTGATTGAGTGTATTTGCTAAGAATAAAAAATTGGATATAAAGCTGACGTTAGCTTTTAACATTTACAATTAGATATTTTTGTTGTTTTTCGTTTTGTAATACTGTTTAACAGCTAATCAGTAGCTACAGAGTACAGGGATATTAGTGACAGCTTTAGTGGCAGAGGGTGGGAAAGTTAATGGGAGGATTTTGGTTGAGCTGACAGCCTGTTTAAGGTCTGGATGGACTGTAGTCATGAGTAAGAGGACACTTTTTGGAACAGATGGTGCTTTGCTTGTGTCTGTTTGGTAGTAATTCATTTTGACCTTTGGCCTGGCATCATGCAGTTAGCAGTATAATGCAATAAATGATCGGACAACTATAACATATCAGGTTTTAGAAAAGCAAGTTAAGGTGCATTTGTCCTAAGTTCAATTTCAACATCAAAGTGTAAATAAGGAAGGACCAACAGACAAAAATGAAGCACATCATCAGTGAATTCATTCATCAACAGTCAGTTTTTGTGTGTGTGAAAGAGACTACTATGAGGTGTGTTTTCATTTTTGTTATATACGCCAGTGTGTGAAAGCTTTTAAATTTTGTTTCTAACATGCATAATTTGTTTTTATTACATAAAGCACTTTGTGTTGCATGCTATAAATAAAATTTGAAAGAATCAAATTTAAATGTCTGTTTTTGGACTGGAAGTGCTGATGCTAGTTAGCAAATCCTCCTTGGTGTCTTGTCTTGATGAAAGATACTGATCGTATGTTAAGCGGTGCTTAGGCAGAGGACCCACATGCAGGACTCCAAACAGAAGGTGAAGATTTAACAGATTTTATTATCACTTACTGGTTTACTCTTGCTCATGAACTGGACATTAATCAGGAAAAGACGATCTGGCAGGAGACAATGGGAAACGCAGACAATATATACACAGAAGGTAATGGGTGACAGGTGGAATCAATCGGGGCGGGACAGACAATTACTGACAGGAGACACAATGGCAGGAAGTAAAGGGACATGAAACGAGAGAAAAATTAGGACTTACAAAACAAAACAGTAAACACATGTGACCAGCAGTCTAACAAACCTGACGTGACACAACATCATAATGTTCCAGCAATAGGACCAGCTATGATTTAAGGATAGTTACCGTAGAAGTTTTAAGAATAGACCTAGATCTACTTCTAGAAAAAAAGATGTAGTGTGGAATACAGCAATGATAACATTTTGATCATATCATCATATTTGTTGATGTTAATTAATAATGAAGGGCAAAATGAAATCATCAGTTTAGTCAGAATATTTTGCAGAAAGAAATGTTCTCCTTGGGGCTGGTGTGAATTATCTGGCCAGTAAAAGTGGCTATGTAAGCCTCATAATGCAACTATGACTTGGCAACATCTTTGTTACAAACTAAGATTATTAAAAAGATGTCCCTTGGCATCTCATTATACCATCAGCTCAGGCCATTTTCTCCTCAAGCGTTTAATTAAATTTGAATGATTACAAAAGTACAGAACAGTCAACAGCTACATGACTTCCAGCTACAACTGCATTATGCCTGTGGGCAGATGACTTATTATGGTTTTTAAAATGTTTTTTATACATGCTCACAGCTCCTTGGCATGCTTGTTGGTCTTTACATATTTGACATTTATTACTATCTATGTTTACGTGTTCCTCTGGTCTTCTCTGTCTTTAGGATAGATTAATAAGTCAGTTCCCCCAAAATACTTTTGGGTGACATTTATGAGGGTAGAAGGCTTTTGAAAAACAAGATTTGGCAAACAGTACAGATTAATAAATCAGGACCATTCCTGACATACATTAAAACCAGGCCTGCTTTCAGTGTGTTCATTGTGTGCAATTATGATGATTTATTAACACATAAAACTTTACTGTAAGTCTAATTAGAAAAGAAATCAACTTTTATCTCAACTCCCTTAATAAGGACAGGAATGTCACCATTCTTTTAATTGGTCTCTGTGCTAAAACGTTCAGAAACTGCATTGTGGGTTAGATAGTAAGTTATGCTAAAAGTAAGTAATGTCAGTGTGACTTTTAAATTGTTTTTATGCTTCTGGGAAACTGAAATTAAACAAACCTTACACTACACTACAATATAGAGTATGTGATATAAAATGTAGTCACGCAATATCTTGTTAATGAACGTATTGTAAGAGTAGTCAAAATGGAGTACACTCAAAGATTTTGCTCAAGGGGTTTCAAGTCAGATGGCCAAAATAATCAGACTTTATTTGATTTTCTCTGCAAGTGGAAGCCTGGGATATATTAGAACCAGGATTGCATGACTGTTTTTTTTCTACCACCAACATGCTGTCTTTAGTTCAGGGGTGTTCTAGAGAATTACTATCCTGCAACTTTTAGATGCATGCCTTCTCCAACGCACCTGAATCAAATAGATGAATTCCCTCAGCCGTTAGGCATTCAGCTCTTCAGAGGCCTGATAAGGAGTCATTGGGCTCGTTCAACTTCAGCTTCATTCAACCCAACCAGTCTGGAGGCACAGGATTGTGGTCCTGGAGTATTGCATGCCGGTTAGAAATTTTGTCTGACTTCAGACCTCGCATGGACTGCACCAGAAAATGTGACCATACCACATGACCATAAAACATTGTGGGAGCCAACCGAATGGAGTGTGCAGCTAGAGCTCACGAACCATAGCTTGTGGACCTGCCTCCGTTAAATACAGAACTTGGTCCTGATTGGTTCAACCTCTCGCTACCGCAAACTCTGATTTTCTGACAGGACTTACATATAATGCTCCTAATTGTACAGTACAAGTTCATGTAATTAACATCAACAACAATGTTGTCTCAATGTTGTTGTCTCAACATTGTTGTTGCAACAAGGGCCAGGAAAAAACTTCTTGTTACAGTAGGCACTTGATCAGATCTGCATAACTTTTAGCCCATTCTTCTGGACAGAACTGTTTTAGCTCGGTGTTTAGTGTATGAATTTTTCAGGTCATTGCATCTTTAATAGGTTAATAGGTTAGGGACTGGGATGGTTTTGAATTGCCCACTTCAAAAACAAGATTCAGACTAGTCTACACAGCACCAGTGGTCAGTAACTACAAAGGCTAGCCTACTTAAACAAAGTTAAGCGGTGACATTGAAACAATATTGAAGGAATTATACCCTTGCTGCACAATCACATCATCCTGAAGAAAAATAGGTATCTCCTCTGCATTGATTGCATCCGCAATGATGAAGGCAAATGCCGAAAGATCTTCCATCTTTGTAGTCAACAAAGTCTGACTGTCCGAGCACTTGAAGACAACGCTCACAATTTGTGCTCTCAAGTCATCAAAATCCTATCACACGCAACATTTTGGCATTATTTCTCTCATGTCATTTTATGCTATTCCCATAATTAAATTTTTATCCCTTGCTTGTTTATTTTTCAAATCTAAAGCTAGACTCCCACACAATCCACAACAATGAACAGACAATATATTTGATTCTGGAATCAAAATAAAAGAACAATAAATGTTTAATTAACAAATACATTTTCTGTAGGATGGTGTAGTTGCAGCCCACAGTTTGTAGATCCATCCAGGTTTTAATCTATCCGTTTGTGAAATGGCTGCATGAACATATAATGACCGGTAGTTTTTGAATTCCTGACGGGTGTAGAAACTTCGTTCATTGTTCAGCAGATTGTAATGATCTAAGTTAATAATAATTAGTGTTTCTGCATCATAACGATGCTTCACTTTTCTTGTGAGTTTTAAGGACATTTCTTTGCAGCATGTTTTAAACATATTTTAACACAGTTTACTGGCAAGAACAACCTTATTACCTTGTTTGTAGTAATTGTAGGATGAGTATGGTTGCATCTCTTGTTCTGTGAGGTTAAAGATATGGAAGCCCACATGTAGCACTGCCACATACACTGTAGTGTAGGCCATCCAGTTTTTTTATTTTATAGATTTCTCTGTGTTACAGATGTGGACAAAATTGTTGGTACCCTTCGGTTAATGAAAGAAAAACTCACAATGGTCAAAGAAATAACTTGAATCTGACAAAAGTAATAATAAATAAAAATTCTATGAAATATAACCAGTGAAAGTCAGACATTGCTTTTCAACCATGCTTCAACAGAATTATTTAAAAAAATGAATTCATGAAACAAGCCTGGACAAAAATGATGGTACCCCTAGAAAAGACTGAAAATAATATGAACAAAGGGACATGTTAATCCAAGGTGTGTCCACTAATTAGCATCACAAACATCTGCGTATCAAGCAAAAACACACCAAAGTATCTGTTAAATTCTACAAATTGTTAGAATAGAGCATTGACACTCAGATATTTAACAGATATACAGGACAGAAAGAGTCAGTTAAAAATTTCTGGAATCTAATCTCTTTAGGAAAAAATAATACTGATAGCCTTGACACTGACGTTTAATGTTGAACATGTAAAAACTCTTGGTGTGATCATTGATAGCTCTTTTAACTTCCACCGGCAGGTCAGTTCTGTAGTAAAAAGCGTTTTCTTTCATTTGAGGCTGCTTGGCAAGATAAAGCCCTACCTGCCTAAGCATGACCTAGAAAAAGTCATTCACCTGCTCATCATGTCCCGCTTAGATTACTGCAACTCCCTGTATTTTGGCCTTGATCAGTCATCTTTGCACAGATTGCAGCTCACTCAAAACGCTGCTGCTCGGTTGCTTACAGGGAGGAGGCGGCGTGATCACATTACCCCTGTGCTTGCTACTTTGCATTGTCTTCCCGTTAGTTTTAGGACTCTGTACAAGATTTTACTACTTGTTTTTAAAGCTTTAAATGGTTTAGCTCCCCTGTATCTGTTGCTGCACCAGCATGCTACCGCCAGGGCTCTGAGGTCCTTTTCACAGCTCCTTCTTAAGGTCCCGTCTTCTAAACTCAGATCCAGGAGCTTTTTTGGTTGCTGCTCCAAAGCTGTGGAACAGCTTGCCACTTCACATCAGAGCTGCCCAGTCTGTCTCTGGTTTTAAGTCCTTGCTCAAGACCCACTTCTTTGTACTGGCTTTTGAACACAATTGAGTTAGAGATTTGCTTGCGTTTATTTTTAAGTCCAAATTTGATCATATTTGTTTTTATTGATTTTTATTGTTTATCATTGTACTGTGTAGTGTTTCATTTTGTAGCTGTTTCATTGTTCAGCACATTGGGCAACTGCAGTAAATGTGCTATATAAATAAACTTGCACTTGAACTTAAACTAAAGTTTGTTTTAAGAACTAGTAGAGCTGGCTGTAGAGGAACTGTTTCTTAGGGTACTTAAGCTCCGGCTTAAGTTCTCAGCTGTGACGACCACTGCTTTGTCTGAGAAGAAAGCCATAACAAGAAAGCTACTTGTTGCTCATAAGGAAGATCAGGCTGCACTAGAAATGGCATGTCACAGCTGAAGAGTAACATGAGTAGCAGTTTAGATGTGGCTACAGTTGTCACAAGTGTGAATGTAGATGCAGCTGTCGTTCCATTTAAGCTGGGTGTTTGGGGTGGGATTTACAGCATACTTTGTATGGGTTTGTATGTGTAAAACTGAAAAGAGAGAGCAAATTAACATTACAAGTAAACTTTATGTTGTACACAGGACTTTAGGACGGATCCCACCAAATGTTGATTTGACCTTTTTTTTCTGTTTACAGGAATTGGCAAGAACTTAGAGCATTATCCTCAAGGGTTCAAGTGGGTTGGATCAGTTTTCTAAGGTCTTTATATACTAAAAAGAAATTCATAGCGCACAGCTTGGTCTTAGTATACAGCTTGATGTCATCCATGTAAAGGAGGTGACTAATGGTGGCCCCATTCCTGAGTTGGTATCCATAGCCAGTTTTGGTCATTAATTGGTTGAAGGAGTTTAGGCCTATGCATAACAGCAGTGGGAACAGAGCATCTCCTTGGTATATGCCACATTTGATGGAGACTTGCACAATTGGCTCAAAGCTGGTCTCAAGGGTGGTCTGCCACAGCCTCACTGAGTTTGCAATGAAGAATCGTAGAGTGTTGTTTAGCTTGTATAGCTTCAGGTATTTCAGAATCCATGTATGTGGCATTAAATCATAGGGTCATTTCTGGTAATCAGTCCAGGCAATGCTATATATATATATATATATATATATATATATATATATATATATATATATAATCGTTTGTCTGTCTGTCTGTCTTTTTGTTTCTAATTTTGTTTCTAATTTTAATTACATTTTTTTCTAAAAATTCCATCCCAGATGTCTAGATGCTATGTGCAGTTGTCTTAAAGGGGGAGATTTGCGAACCTGCTACCCACCAAATGGTATTCTATCTAACTATCTATCCTGTCTAATCTATCTAGATATATACAGTCATGAATTTATGCTGTAAAAAAAATCTCTTTTTTTTTAAAAAATAAAAATCTGCCTCCTGACACATAGATGCTATGTTACCATCTATCACAATGCCACTGAGTAAGCAGCATTTTGCTGGAAGCTTGGGATATGTGTCAGCATTCTTTTTGACCTTTGTTGAATTTCTTGAAAGGTCATTCACACATACTTGTCTGAATTCCATGTGCTAAATAAATGCATTGTGACTCATGTAGACTTCTGTGTCTGCTTAAAGTTGGTGAGAACTTACAGTTTGTGGAAAGTGAATCCATAAGTGAAGGGTGGATTATCAATCTGTATTATGCTTACAAGTAATTAGAATTCTTTCTTTTTGAAGCCCTGCAGAAAGACACAGGGTGGTGGGGGTGACGGGTTAATTGAGGAATAATACCCTTCAGAATGATGGATTTTGGTGACTTGCGATGTCAGAATCCATTACAGGATATTCAAATTTGCAATTAAAGTGGGTAGTTGGGTCCAGAATTCATTCATTTAATTCCCTGTTGCCTCCTCCTCTGCTATTATTAATGTTCCACATGTCCACAATCTCTGTTCTCTCCTTTGGCACTGGCCCACTCTATAACACAGTTTGCCCAAATAAGGCTTAATTAATGAACTCATACATACAGTCAATCAAACATGTTTTTGCTGATTAAAGATGCCAAACTATATGGAAATTTCATTAAATAATTGAGAAAAATAAGTGAAAAATGAAAAACATAAGCAAGCTAAGACAACGACTTGAAACCATATTCAATCTTCTGTCTATCTGAATTCAGATTTATGTTTATTTCACAGACTATTGCATCATACTTTCCTCCACTGACAACTTGAAAAGTGGTGTTTATCTTCAAGTTATACCTTGTAATTTTTGGCTTGTGCTCTGAGTGAACTTCCTTTCAAAAGATTTAATTTACTGGTGAAGGACAGTCACTGCAGTGTAATTTCAACAAGCAGTTGACTGCTGGTGATAACATTTCTTCACTTCACCTGTTGTCCTTGCTCATAACCAAGGAATTTGAGCTTTAGGTGACATAAGGCAACACATGTATCAGTGCAATTTCACAGTGAAACCTTCACCTGCCAATCTGATAATCTAGTTATGACTGGCAGCACTTTTCAATACCTCTGAGAAATCAAACTACTATTAGTAAAACATGTATTAAAAGTATTTTAAAATATTTTTAAACCAAACCTGATTGAGTAACACTAAATAACTTTAGAACTGCGGAGTATCTAAAGTTTCAGAATCATTAGAAAACCTTCCAAATGACATTATATTTGTATAACAGATTCAAACCGGGATTTAATTTTGAGCAAGACTGAATGAAACATAGATAAATGCACACAGATTCTAGCTTTAAGCAAATGTTGAAAAATAAATTTACAATATTCTACATTAATAAAATAAAAGGTTTTTGACAAGCAGATCTGATTTGGTCTCTGTGCTAAAAATGGATAAAGACCTGATTGACGATATTTGGCAAAATAGAGGTGCTGGGTGAATAAATTCAGTGTCTCTGTTTCCCTGTGAGCACTATCTTCAGCAGCAGCACATTAATGCCACTATCAGCTACTATATCAGCAGTCAAAGTGACAAATGGCAGACAAGCGCCTCTCAAATATTCAGGGCGGTTGGTGAAGTGAGGAGGGGGGGGTTTGGGGTGAGAGACAGTGTTTTTCTCAATTGGGAAGAGGTACCTGGTGTAAAATTTGCTGAGAAGGATGGTTTGAATAAAAGTGAAAAAAATTGTGTGTATGTTTGCATGTGTACATGGCAGTGTTTTAACTGTAAAATGATTAATTGTCTTACTGTCCTTTTTTTTTTTTTACATCCCCACCCCTGCAACCCCCCATCTGCCCCGTCATTCAGACAGCTGAAAACAGAATTCATCCGATTTGTTCTGCTGCTTTTCTCTCTCCCAACTGCCCCATTCCCCCCACCCACCGCTCCCTGGTTCCCCTCACTGTCGTAATAGGATCTGCAGGAATCATTCAAAGGCTAGATATAATTTACTGCTTGCCGTGCACAATACCCCCCTCCCACCCTCACCCCCTTTCTCAATCGCACAAGGTGCCCTGCGGATGAACTAATCATACTTGAAATATTATTTCTGCTTCTTATTCCTCCATTTTATGAACAGCTCCTTTTTATGGTGCAATGGATTTAACCCATTCTGGTCACACTCACACCAGTCTGTGCAGCCAGAGAGTAGGTGGGGAAGTGTTTGTTGGTGGAAAGAAAGAGACAGGTAATCCATTATGGTTGTTGTTGAGTTTTTACGTTCACTTTTTTTTTTTTTTTAAATGAATTTGGTTTGATTTTAACCTTGATTTTCTCTGCTTAAAAAAGAGAAAAGAAAAAAAATTCTTCTGAGGGCATGCATGTAGATCAGCCAGGAACCTCACCAACAAAACTATAAAAAGAATTCCACAGGGCTGTTTTACCCATAATCCCCTTGCTCCCTTTATGCAATCCACATATTTAGACAAGTAACTCCTCTTCATTCATATTTTATACACCACAGTAAATGCTCCCATGCATAAAAACTAGTATTTCCATATGGACTGTGGTGTTCTTTGTGAGTTTTTTTTCCCTCAGTGAAATGTGTAGATATATCTTAGAGCAATGTTTTATTTTTTTTAAACTCCCTATTGGCTCAATATGTAAGTGTTGACTGGTAGCTTTATTTTAAACACTTGATGTTGTGAATATATTTAATGGTATTAAAAAGAACATTGTTAGCTAGTGCAGTTTACTGGAAAATAAAAAACAGACTTCCGTTATTTGAACTAAAGCTCTAGTTTAAGATTAGAGTCCAATAAACCTGTTTAGGGTCTGACCATATGAAAGGCCAGTGAATAATCAGACAGAAGGTGCTGTGTAAAAATACATTTTAAAACCTGGGGGAAAAAAAACAAAAACAAAAAACCTAAAACTAAAAACCTCTTTCTCTTGCTCTAAAGAAATATTCAGTGTGAAATAAAACACATTTGCAAGGCTAAACCTTTGGCTTATGATTGATTTTGTTTTAAATTTTATCAATATAAAAAAACAGTGTTCATGTCTCTTAAATAATGCGGCAGCCCCTCATGTTGCCTGAGGCAGGAAAGGTAAAATCACACATTTGTTGCATCAGGTTTGAAGAAGTTAAAAAGACTACCTCATGACACATAGTTTGGCTTATTTTATATATTTAACTTGAAATGAGGTGGGCACTATGTAAAATAACAATTTGACATAAAAGCATTCATACAATCAAATTCATTGTGTCAGTGTTCTCAATGATATTTAGGAGTCTTAATGGTATTTTATCATTTTTTTTTTAAAGTTATAACCAGTGAATCATTCTGCATCAGTTTTGTATGACCTACTAATTTAGCATGCAATAAAATACTTAAAAAAAAACAAAAAAAATTCATGTCCTAAATTTTAAGTCCAATAACTTTGCTCTGATTGGTTGACCTCTGTAGCTGACCAGTCAGAGCAGACTTGGCTTTTCCCATTTTTTTTTTTTTTTTTTTTTTTAATAAATAAATACAGGCGCAAACATCTGTCAGCATTTTGTACTTACCTTCAATGAGTTATATATTTAGTATTTTTCTTTATGGTTGATTTCTTTAGGGATCACACACAAATTTATCAGATTTACTTGGTGAATTCCACATGATAATTATAAGATATGGATCATATAAGGCACACAAATATGATGATAAAATAACTACAGTGATAATGTTTACAGTTAAAATCCCACTCTATCAGTGCAATAATTTTAGTAGAGCCCTCAGAATAAATATTAAAGTCACATTTAACGCTATTGAAACAAGGACACAAATTTTAATGGGATTGTCTACAGTATTATACACTTTTTTCCATGACATTTTCAGTGACAACATGATGTTTAAGAAAATAAAAGAGGAGAAATTAAACTATGTGTCAGTCTCTTAATTGATTCCACGTTTTCTGTATTTTCTTCTACTCTTTCATTTCGATAGACAAGCCCTTGAAAAGACGATTAGCTCATTCATATATTTAAACGTTAGACAGAGATGAGGAGCATGTGATTGTGAATAAAAGAGGAGAAAGAAGGTATAAAGTAAAAGCAAATAAAGAGAAACACACATGGAGAGGCAGACAGAAAGCAGCGATCAGCTGTTCACTTGTACTTAGGGAGCGCATTTACTTTCAATTGATTTCCAATGCTTTAGTCAATTTCCTGTCACTTTTCATTGCAAGTACTTGTGATCTCAGTTAAGCTGCTTGTAGGAAAATGGAGAAAGTTCAAAACAGATGTTTTAGAGGCTGTGACAAAACTGCAAAAGGTCCTGCATTTCTTGTACAAAAAATCAAATATTACTCCTGCAGGAATATATCAAGAAAAAATAGGTATTAAGCAGAATATTATCGTCTACTCAGAATTGGCTTTATGAAAACCTACATTGTTAAAATGAGGGTAAAAGAGAAAAAAATTCCTAAAGGGCAGTGATCATACCAGATGAAAGTCATATATCAGTAAACTGAACAGTCGACAGACAGCTCACTAACAGATGTGTAGGCCAGCAGTTCCCATTAATCACTGAATCTAGTGCAACTTGAACAAAGATAGTTTTGCTGTGGATTTTTCTTCACCCCAGTTTCTGTCGTTTTTGTTCTGAGTTACAGCTTTTTTTTGTGACATTTTTGTGTGCACAGTACCATACAGGTTTGCTGTATTCCATTTGTTGTTCTCAATCTCCCCAGTCTCTCGCTGCTTTTCTTTAAAGCAAATACTCATTCACCTAGTTTTTATTTTGGTTCTTTTTTTTATGTCTTCTGTCAGAGAGCATTGCCAGCTGAATATTCAGTTTAGAATAGCACAACTCCAAACAAAGATTTTTTTTTTGTAACCCCCCCCTCCAGCACATCTGCTTGCAAGGGAAGCCAGGCCTTAACACCTGGAAGTAATAAAAGACCAACACTGAGAGAGAAAATAAGGTAGGATTATTGTTCTGTGTGAGGAAGAGATTATGTTCAGAGAAAAGACAGGGAGGCATGCGGCTACGCTTTCACCTCGAACAACGGGACTAGAAAGCAGCCACTGATTAAAACTGAAATGAGGGGAGAAGGAACATCTATAAATGAAGTACACTTTTAGGCTGAGACAACAAGCTTTATCTCAAATGGAAATAAAATGGACTATAATATTCTAGAGCTGCTGCAGCACTATTATTCAGTTACAATGTCATTATCTTAGCACAGCTTACAATGATCTGTACAGAGAGAAAGCATAGCAATGGCCCAGTTGTGATGAAACTCATTTGTTTTTTCCTTTTTCTCTACTGTGTATTGAAGATGTTGTGTGTTTGTCTGCTTTCTTTGCTTCAAACCCAATCAGCCTGTAATTTCATCATGGCTGTACAAAAAAATGAGATAGCGAGGATGTTATCTTTTTCATCAACACTATCCTAACTGACGTCTTTTGAGAAGGATATTTGATATAAGTATCTCATAAAAGGGGGCATTTCTTTAGAAAGAAAAATTCCAATTATATGCAAGCCTAGCTATAGGACAGAGCAAGCAGGGGGAGTACTTTACACAGGTAATTACTGGGTGACATTCGTACACCTATTTCCATTTGCTGGTCACCATCAAAGCATGTGGATTTGAGAAACACAAAGACAGCAGTGAATGTTCCTCTCCCCAGGTGTATGGCCTAACAATGATCCTGCACAGAGTATATTGGCCTATAACATCCAGTACAATCCAAATAATCCACACAAAACATATTCAAACTGTGGACAGGGAGTAAGGGATCCAACAGTCTCTCCCTTTCTCATCGCTCTTCCTCATGTTGACTGGAATGACATTAGATGCCAGTGCTTGTTTGTGCTCTAATGACACGTAAGAAGGGACTGCTGTCTCCATAGCAACAGCTAAGGCTCAATACATCATACCTCATTACAGTCATCAAGCGGGAACGTTTGGTCAAAAATTAATATATCAAGGGAAGGGGAGAAGGAAAGAGTGCATTGTGGGAAGATTGCCCAGCATTTGTTATGAGTTTTCTAACTGTAGCATTTAAATGGCAGTCTTACTTTCATTACTTTCACTCTGCAGCAGTAGGCAGGAGTTTGAAATGGCTGTTCAGTGACCTTGGCTTGATACGTTGAGGGTGTCATGTCTCTTTGAGGAAGATGGCTAGATGGATAAACTAAGAGGCAAACCAAATGATAGGCTGTGTTTGCATTAGTGTGAGTGAGTTTGTGTTGGGGGCAAGGATGGGCTTCAGGCAGTAAAGTATGCTGCAGATTAATTGGCTGTGATTCACAATTGTAAGTATTAAAGTGCAACAAACTGCTCAGACAATATTTAACTGACTCCTGTTACTGTGTAGGTGGTGTTATGTGAAATAACCAGTTTGAAACAGAGAAGGAAGAGGGGAAACAAAGAAAACAATGCTGAATGTGCTCCTCATTAAACTTTTTTTTTTTTTTTTTTGTCTTTTCAGCAACATTAGACAGAATAAGGGTAGTACTCTAAACAAACACCCTTTTCCATAAACCTATATATTCTTAGAAATGCCATTGTTTTACTTGAAACAAGTAAATTTTGCTGCCACTTAAGTAATTCATTTTTACTTAATAAGATGTCTTAAATGATATTGTAAAAATTATATAAGTACACAAAATCTTGTCTGATGCACGTGAACATATTGTAGTGACTGATGTGATTTCATTACAGTTTCCTTTTCATTCTTGTACAGGAAAAGCACCTCAGACAAGTGCAGCAGGGATGATGCAAATCCTAAGCAAAACCTACCAACTGGGCGTCCAGTTGTGTCTGACTTAAAACCATCATCTTGGTTTCTAGGTGACTGTTTCATAGAGCAGTGTACTTCATAATAGGTTCTGACACCTCTCTTCCTCAATATAGTTAGCTTACATTTGTGTAAAAGCATATACATGGTACTGTTAACAAGGTCACCACTAGAACTATCTTGGCTATGTCTGCCTTTGCTGGGGGAACAAAGGGAAAATGGCAAACATATGTGGCATTAACAAGGAGATAGCAGCACACAAAGCCAAAACTGCTGCTTTTCCAGTCCATACATCATCATTACATTGAGCATCAATGAAAATCTTCACAGGTGTTGTAAAACGTTTAGTTTCAGTGCCCAAAAACTGCACTTGCACGTATCTCACAGGGGTGAACACAAAGAAAATCTGATGTTATCAAAATACCTGTGTTTATGCGTACAAAAATACTAATTTCAGAAAGTTTACAATAGAGGCCTCAAGACTAAAGTTAAAAGCTGTGATTCCAAGCCCAGCAACATTTCTTCAATCTAAACAAAGGATTATTTCATTATTTCATGTGCAATCTTTAAAGCCATGTATCAGCTGTGAAATACAGTAAAACAGCACAAGAACACAGCTTGGATCGGCTTCCTTTGAAGTTCCAAAACATTTGGACACAATTTGGACTTTTTCAGCTGATCTTACACAACATGAAGAATTAAACTAAAAATGTGAAACTACAGCTTAGCCCACAAGACAAGATGAGCCATCCTGAGTGACAGTCGTTTTAATAGACAAAGAGGGTATCAAATAGAAATCTGCCTTTCTACAATATCATATTCTTATAGATTGACTTTGCATGCTTGCTCATATAGGGACTGTCAATGCCCCTTATTCATGTGTGAATAAAACCTGATTCACTAATTTGAAAAGAGGTCTCTGTAGGGCCCTTTTGGATTTAATTATAGGCTAATCTCAGGAAGACAATACACACTGATGATAAAGAGAGTTGTTCCGATTTGTATGTAATCAATGTACAACATTTATCACATTTATAACATTTAACTAGCTCTTATGTTGAAGGCATTAATAAGGACGCATCTTAACTCAAGCTGCTCTTCAGCATTTTCAACTCTCTCGCAAATTAACATTTTCTGACCTCCTGTAGAGGACAGAAGTGGGGCAGACTGCTTCTCCCACAGGATCTGCTATAATCTTTTAAATTTGGTTCTGAGGGGTTCTTGTGAAGGGTTAAACTGTTGATGTTAAATGGCATGTTGGCTTCTGCAAGCTGCTTGCTAATTAGCTTGTAATTACAGCAGAGCTTTGCAAGCATGTCTGGTCCAATTAGAAACACTTTGTGACCAATCTGCCTGATATGTTGTTTAAAGACCTCAATACTTCCAATTAACCACAGATTCAAGGGGTAAAAGCTAAAAAATAGTTGCACTGAGTGGCCAAACTATTATGTTTATGCATAGACACATATATGCTACAAAATTCAAGCAAAAGTTTGATCTCCAGTTAGCCTCTCAGATGGATGTGAATTTTCAAATGTAATGTCCAATCTATTCATCTGTGTGTATGTTGCTGGATAAAGAGCTGGGCCTTGGTCCAGTGAGTTTTCAGCAATGGTAGTGTACCCTCCCTCTCACTGAGAGGAGCTCTCAGACTGACTGAAGAGCGTCTCAGGCATCCACAGCACACCTGGTCCCCATTATCTCTCCATTTCACAGGCTTGCACCCCCTAACAGGGCAGCCTGGGAATGGGCCTGGCTCTTTCATCTTCCCATCATTATAGCAGCCCAGGGTCAGGGCCCAGTCTGTCAAGGCATTCCAGCAGCAATACACTCCAACTGATTTTGGTTAAGGTTTAAAAATACTAAACCAAAGTCAGAGAAATATTAATAAGAACAAGTCTCAAAGCAATTACTTGATTAAGAATCCTTCTCAGAGTTGACATTCTCCCTAGAGCTATGCGAAATATGAAGCTACATCTCAAAGCTGTGCCCCATGCTTCCTCTGCAGCATCAGCCTTAAATACAAACCTCTTTTGTGGCACATACACTCTTGTGTCTCATGCATAAATACAAAGTTGTTCTACTGTTTACTATCAAAAATGAGGACAACAACATTATTTTCATTTTACAAACCTTCCAATATGAAAATGGTGTTTACAAGTGTGTGGTGATATCATGCTGAGTGTTACATTTATCCTGTTGGTTTATTACTCTTCAATCTTGTCCACAGAGGGCCATTTGAAGACAGATCAAGGAGGAGCCAAATTCCTTCCCGTCAGCTTTTTAACTGTTGAAGGGATTTTACAGACCCCTTCAGACAATCTGTGAAACACATTTATGGAGAAGGATACACTACCTGATGGCTAAGGACTGACATGGTCCACCATTATCATTTTGCATATGAGAACAAAATGAGGTGTGATAATTGATCTCTCATGTACTTTAGCTCACTCTCACGATACTATCAGCTCAGCTTTGTTTCAAGGCAAAATAACATTGGCAGAGCTCACCCAAAGCCTTTGTTTAATGCATCATCACTTTGAGGTTACAGAAATTACACTACGAGGAGTACTTTGAAGTGAAGTAAAATAATATCTTATTTCTGCCCCACAAATGATTTATTAAAGGGTAAAAAAGAAGAAGGGGGGTGGATGAGGAAAGGCAAAGGGCAGCTGAAGGATAGGGAAGGACAAACACATTCCCAGCACATATTCTCTTCATTACAAGTAAGGGAGGGTGGGGGGGGGGTGATCATTCAATTACTGACTGCCCGTCACAGGCTAATATTCCTGCCTGTCAGGGCCCATTTTGGCCCAGTTTTGGTCAGAATTCTTCTGATGGACTTCATTTCCTATTAAACAGAACCAGAAGGTGCTGTAAAAATGGTGACACCTGATCTCATGTTCAGGAGATGAGAAAGCTTTGGTAAGGCCCAGAGTTTGCCAAGACACCTTCCTCAGCATGAATCCCACAGAAAGAGGAGTTTTAGATGACTGATTTAACTATCACAGTTGCAGTGCAATCATTTTCACATTGTCTTTTTTTTTCCTGAATATGCAATGTGATGTGAAGATCTATCAGCAGTGTTTGAATCTGGGAACTTCAGGCCATAATTCAAACTAAACAGATCTACTTTTAAGTTTTTGTTATCCCATTCAATTTGTCTTTGATCTTCTCTCAACCATCATTTTATCTGCCAGATTATATTGAATTAGTTTGACCTGTCCTCAAGGCTGCAGCATAATTTTCCTTTGACATTGATAGCGGAAGAAGACAATGTGGCATGGCAAAGAGGTATATGTGAGGGTGGAAAATGGGAAAGAGCTGTTGGTGTATGAAGGCTATGTAGCTTTCAGGCTTGACAGTGAAATTCCTGTTCTCCACGGTCAACTTTGTTATTTCTCCAGACTGTCTGTCAGGGGTTAACCCTTGACAGTGGCAGTGCAAGCTGCTCATGTGCAAAGCATCTCAGCTTAGCTAGGTCTTTTATAGGCTTAATCCCAAGTATGTTCAGTATACCCACAGTATTTGCTGTTGACACCCTTCAGTTTGATTCGTCAGTGCTGTTTGGAGAAGTTTACCCACAATGAAAATAAATATATGAAAGCAATAACAAAAAAATAAAAATAAAAATAAGAGCTAGTGTAGGAGTAACCTATGAGTGGCAACACTTGGTTTGTGGTCCCCGTCCTCTTCACTCTCTTATCCAATTCTTCCTCATAGTGAATGATACCAATGTTCAGTTAGCTTTAGTGAAAGGTCACTTTTTAATATTGGAGGTAGGATGCTCTGCACAGAAGTTTGGATTTGGATGCTGTGTGGAGGTGTCAGAGTGGAAATGTTCATTTTTATATGTAAGACAAGGCTCAAGCTGACACAGAACACAATTGTTTTTGTAATAATTGTTTAAATGAATCACCCAACATGTGTACTATGTATTTCCTGCAAACATTTAAAGTTCATGTTCCCAACATGCTCTCATTCCAACAAAAGCAAAATCTTTGGCCTTCTAACATCACCCAGCTTGAAAAAAGTTTTTAAAAGTGATACAAATGAAGAATTGAAATAAAACGTTGTCCTGTTGAAACATATACTTTTAGCACGGTCTGGGATCCTGAGCTTTTTGAGGCCTTTTTCAGTGAGATAACACAAATTTTTTATGTTCAGGATTTCCTCTGTCTTTTTCTAGGATCAGAATTACGTCATAGTTTACTATGGGTCTGCAAAACAGAGAACATGTTAAAACTTAGTATTTCAGAGTGAACTGTAAAAGGCAGATTGTTTTAAAGAGACTTATGACTGTAAGAAGTTGTCTTTGTCTAAAATCACTGACTTAGTGAGGTGCATTGAAAACAATAATTAAATTTGGGGTCAAAAACTGGCGAGGCAGCCCTGTACCTTTAGGCCAGGGGAGAATGGCTTTTGGAGCTCACACTTGCCCAGGGCCGATGTCAGAGTCAGGCGCTAACCCAATTTCACACTATGTGACTGGGCCTGGCCTGTTTCAATGCAGCTTCTGAGTGTGAGTGCCATCTGGTCCAGGCCTGTGAAGGAAATGGCCTTGCTTTTCACACTGATCGGATTAGGGTGTTTTTAATTCATTCGGGATGTGCCCTTGCGTGTTAATTGGCTCAGCATGGTCAATGAATCTTGCCTGTTGCTTGCCACACTATGTTCTCTGACATGGATTTTAGAGGTTTGATGCTTCTTAGACTTTAGGTGCTTTCCAATTTTCCTGACAAAGTGGTTAGATTTTTAACTAGCTTTGCTTTTGAGCTAAAACTCAGCAATTTTGCTCAACCTCAAATCTTGGTCCAAAGATTACAGTGAGAGATAATTAAGTAATTTCTTGAAAAAAAAAAAAAAAAAATCTCATGTCAATTTATCAAGATGAAATTTTAGTTTGTCATTCTTTATGGACAAAAAAAAAACAACAAAAAACAAAAACAAAACAAAACAAAAAAAAAAACAGACTGGGTTGAGTCAAAGCAAAGACTAACATTCCCATAGAAAATATGTATTACCTAAATTACACATGAACCTCATTAGTAGCAACTGTTTAAATTTGTTGTATAAAATGTACAAAACTCTGAAACATTTTACTTAATGTTAGAAAAAAAGTTTATCCTGAAGCACAACTTTATATTTTAATGAGTAGTCATTATAATCTTGTCAACACTAGAATAAAGTGTAGTAATTTATTTATAAAATCTCATGCACATATAGCAGGTAAAAATGTATTTCTTTCTCAATGGACTTTTTCAACCTGGATGTTAGTGCCACACACAGCCACCTCTTATTTAAAAGACGTTTTAAAGTTGTTCCCCAACATGTACTAATTGGGCTGGATGTAACAATCCTCACCACAGGTGATAATGTAACACATCGGCTGACAGAATCTGAAGTGATGAAAGGATCTGACAAGATCACTCTACATATCAATTAAAATAACAAACCTATATTATTATAAAGATATAATAATTTTACAATTATAAGAAATGTGAGTTTAGGTTTAAAAGAGTTGCTGATAAGTTCCAGTTGGTCTGTTTGTGTGCTAGAGACTATTTGCTTAACAAGCAGAGAACGGTACCCGTTTTGTTGTTTGGGAATGACCAAAAATCTCTGGCCCACTGAACTATACACTAAAGTACGGATTGTTTCCTGCGTATTATACATTGTGTTTCAAGAGTAATCATTAGTGCAGCTGACGACTGACTCTTAAGTATGCTACTCATTTAATAGGTGAACAACCTGCAATGTAGTTAATTTTAGCTACCTTGTCTAAATTTAATTGTTTTCATGATGTAGGAAAAGTTAGCTTATGTCTCATCTGCTGGTATATAACATCCAGCTAAATGCAAAAATATTCACGTGTGAACATTTATTTATTATAGCACACTAATGTGATCACTGTGAATGTAAAAGTTGTTTGACATATTTGATTGCTTTTAATGATTATTATCAATTCATTATCACAATATTGACAATTATTTAATAGACGTAAATGCTTAAACCATGCTTCTGTTGGCAGATACTGTAACCCCCCCCCAAAGTCAAAGGTGTTCATAACTTCCACTTGCATTATGTGCCTTATTACAGAAACTCTGTAGACTACTCAAAGGTCATACAAGAGTTACAAAATAGACAAAATGGAAAATGCAAGCACACTTACAGCTAATTATAGAATTATGAAAGTGCAAAAAAGTAACTTATTTCAAGATTCTGTCCTGGATCATGTGTGTATGTCAAAGTAAAATGAAGAAAAATGCTTCTCCGTTCACAGGGAGACACGGAATTGTTTTACCACATACCAGGAATCTCATACTCTGGTTCTAGGGAGCTGCAGGTTTGAAGCAGGGAAGCATTTAAAACCTGCAGAGCACTGGCCCAATAGGTCCGGGGTTGGTCATCTCTGCCATATATATTTCCTTAAATCTCTAGGCTTTGCCAAACTGCAGTCCTGACATCAAATGATCTGATCTCACAGAAGTCAAAAATGACCCAAACAAGTGCACTTTATGCTCATACTTTTTTAATGTATCACAATGAGCAAGAAACATACTTGATGAAATATTTTCAAAGGAGTATATTCAATTACCATCTACAATCAACTTAACTAGGACAACAAGGTTTTGTGACAAAAGTTTCTTTAAAAGTCTGAAGTTCCATGTGGTTGTATGTATGTTAGTTTCCATGTAATTTGGTACAGTTTGGAAATCTTCATATAATTACAGTAACAAAAAAGCTAACAAGACTACAGTATAGAAAAGACATCAAGAACAACATTTTTGGTTTAACTTGCTCTTTTTTGTACATTGCAAGGCTGTTTTTTTCTACCCTCAGATGGGCTGCCTGGAGCCACAGAGCCATGCTTATGAGGCTCAAAGGAGGAGTAATTCAAGGAAACAAAAGAAAAAACTAAAAGCATAAAAAAAAACATTGTGGCACCAGAAGTCACAAAAGGAACAGAGCGCTCCAAGTAACAGTTCATCTTTGAAGTTGGAGCAAATGGTTGTTTGGTTGTTAGTTTGGTTGGTAATTTTGGTTAATATGCTTTTTTTTTTTTTTTTTTTTTTTTTTTTTTTAGTGTGACTGCCTCTTAAAGAATGACAGCTTTAAGAACCCATCCCCGCTCTATGTATTAATTTCTTTATTTAGATACGTAAGAAACACAGAGAGGGGTGAGCCACCATTGAGAACTTGTCAACCAGAGACAAGCACAAGGAAATGAAGAGGGTAGCAACGTGAAGAGGAAGAAATGAAGCAAGCTTCTCTGTCCATCCTGTCCTGAAATTTGGAAAATGTCCATCAAGGAGCAGAAGCGGAGGCAGAGCTGGAGAAAGAAAGGACAGACAGAAAGGAGAAAGAGGCAGCTGGAGCCACTTAAGTTCAGTTTCATCTAACAACTTTCCTCTGTATGTCAAACATGTCCATCGGTTCCAGAGTCCATTCCCATTACAGAGTTGTCAGTAATCAAATAAGGAGGTGGTTTTTAAAGCTGTTTTGAGCCTTCCTTTGGCTCCCATATGTCCAGTTTTGGTGTGCCCACAGCCTCTCGCGTCCTCTTAACGAGATCCCCAAAGCTTCCCAGAGTCCTTTTTTAAAAATTCATTTTCATTCCTTCTTCATCTCAAAGGCAGAAAAAAAACCAACCCAAAAAAAAAAAAAAAAAAAACAAGAAGGAAAATTAAAGTCGATGTCTTGTTTTAAATATATCTATATCTGTATACAGGTACACGTTCATTTTCACAGTGGGCAAAAGATGACCTCTACAGCAAAACCTTGTCTTTATTTCTCTCGAAATTGTCAAAATCAAGTATCCCAATGTAAGTCAGTGGATCCAAGTATCCACAGTAGCTTTTGTGCCACAATAAAATAGACACTTATTTGTGGCACAAATTTGTTTATTTTTTGTGTCAACTGCATAAAGCTTTGGCCACATTCATATATTCAAACAATGTAAAAACTGCTCAGTGCTTCGGTATCATCATCCTCATTTCTGATCGTTATCCTTTAATTAGATTTTTTTTATTGAACTTATTCATTATCTAGGTTTGTGGTTCTGTTTATTTGGTGTGTAACACAACAAAATGAAAAGGCAAACAAAGAAAAACTGAATTGATGCTGGCTCTTATGAAACATTATCTCTCTCTCACTCACACACACACACACACATACTTTAACATACAAACCCCACACATGCCCCCCAGTTCATGCTGGCTTTTTCTAATGTGGAGACCTTAACTCTGCCATCCACAAGAGAGGCCAAATGATTACACTTTGGAAATCAGGGAACAAATATCATTGAGACAATGAATATTAAGAACATTATCACACCATAAAGTGGCCAGGTCATTTTTTTTTCTTAATTTCAGCAATTCAAATTAAAGCTAGTGTTAACTTATGATCAAAAGTAATATGCAGAAACTAAAATAAAATACAATACTTTTAAGAAAATAACAATAAATGTCTGACATTATCTGAAAATTAAAATAAAACATTTGTGAGAACTGTACAACTTAAGAATTTCTCAAAGAAAGAAAAGTACACATGAACAGTATTCCAGGAAAGTCAACATACAAATGATGAAGCTTGCAGACCAGATCTACTGACTTTTAACATCGAATCACATTTCTCTGCCAGAAGTAGCACTTAACACTTCTAAAATTTGTGCCTTTTATTCATAAGGGCAAATATTTGGTTATACAATAGAGGCCAATTTTTTTTACCCACAAATTTAAAAATGTCTTGTTTTGGATTATAAAATAAAAACTTTAGTTTATCACATCATCAATGAGAAGGTGGGGGGTAGATGACTTCTTTGGATATGAAAGGATCCTAACTATTTGAAAGCAAGGGACATCTTCAAAAAACCTGTTTCTCCAGAAATAATGCTTTGGAATGAAGATGTCCCCTAAAAAACCTGTTATCTACTTGTGGAAGTGGCACCCTGCAGACAGAAATGACACGGAGGGGGAGGGGGGGCTCAGCAACTCCTCAGTAAAACAGCCGTTAATTCCCTCTGAGACTAGTTGTAAGTTAACTGGCATAAATGTCACTAAACCTATGAGACGCATCAGTACCAGATGTATTATATACATTTTTTTGGTAACCACTGTTACTTGCTTAACAAGTGAGCAACAACCTTGACTGGGTGGAGGGATTCTCAGCAATGTTCCATGCCAGCACAAAATGACATTTAGCGGTCACTTTGTTCAGTAACCAACGATGCAAAAAATTTACACAACAGTTTACAGTCACTTAAAAATAAGGGAAAAACAAAAATAGATTGTGACAATTAAAAGCAATCAAATGAAAGAGGATCAGTCCTTGCTTAAGAAAAATCCATAGTGATATTTGGAATGCACTGTTCTTTACAAACGTTATAGATCATTGGCTTTAAACATTGGTCTGTTCAAAAAGAAAATGAGCTAAATGTCCTTTGGAACATATATTCACAGTCTTCAAAGTTCCGTTTTTGCAACAAGAAAGAAAAAAAAGAAAAAAAGAAAAGGGTGTTGCAGAGGCAAGAAATTGGTTTTATTGTTTGTTTTCGTTAAAGCTTAGCCAAAAGCAAAATTAGCATGCATCTAGGTTTTTTTTTTCTCAAAATTCTACATTAGCAGCAAAACGTTATGTCCTTGAAGACCAGACCTTATACATTTTCTTTAAAAAAAAAACGGACATTTGAATGTGACAAAAGTCAAACAAAGATTAATAACCTCTATCTTACAAACTGCAATGGCTCTGTAACGGTGCTACTCCACAATGCAAGGACAAGGGCCCTTTTTGGTTTTTGGTATTTACGTAAAAAAGCCACCTGTTTGCTTACAAAGAAGCAGAAACGGCAACTCTGATGCGTACTCCTTTATCTTTTAAAACTTTGTTTTCTTTCCTCTAAAAACAGCAACAAATTCTCAAGTATAAAGAAGCCTCTTTACTTATCTTTATGCACCAATGGTGAAAGTGTTTAGTCTTTGGATTTTCTTTTTGTCTTAAAGCATGAGAATTATTATTAGTATTCTTTTTTCATTTTCATGTATGACAACAAAAAAAATGTAAAAAATTCAAATAAAGGCTGTAGCCACACTACAGGACAAACAAAAACCTGCTTTGTGGTACACACCAACAAATCAGGAGAGCAGAGAAAAATAAGTGCGAAGAGAGGAACAAGAACAGTGACAAATAGGAGTCAGACAGTGATAAGTGCACATAAGGAAAAAGATAACACAAAAATTAAATTAAATAAAGCTCTCAATATTTCACCCAGGATCTTTCTTTTTGGTTTGAGCAAGACCAACCAAACCATAAGATTTAAATAATTCTGAAAGAGGATCCTGCCTTGTCAGGAGGGGCATTTGGGTGAATGTTTCCCAAGAGATTGAGAACAAGACAGAAATAAAGTTTAGATAAATTACTTGTCCATAATCTAGACTATTGGAATGACCAAGACAACATCAAATGAAGTGTCATAAAATTGGACAATACAAAAGCTAAATGTACACAAAGTTTTTTTTTCCAACCTACCATACTGTTTAAATTCATTTCCAATGCAACAATCTACTCAACACCAAAAATGCTCATATCTATCATAAATACATAGGGTTGATTTTGTTTTCATATCAAAACTCTTTTTTTAATTGGCCATTATTATGATGTCTGCAATGCTCTCCTTGTCTGGGTATACTGGGATTGTGATTTCCCCCACCTTGCGAGGATTTTGAATAATAAAATCAACTGATCATTTACCCTTTTCAAATGCCCAGTAACAATGCCTTTTAAAAAATTTGTTGAACTTAAAACTCTCTGATATTAAATCAAGTTTAGAAAGGAAAAAAAAAGGAAATGCTCATCTCTTGTTTAAAACTAAAAGTGTAAAACATGGACTTCTGTAACAGAAAAAAAAAAAGAAAAAAACATCTGTGAGCTGTTGACCTGAGAATAAAATAGATTTTACATTATTCTTTTACTTTTGCAAGCCATTGGTATCTGAATGCTTAAATAGCAAGAAAACTGAGACTATTCTCCCATACAGTACATACTGGCATTTTGTGGCTGTGCTATTAAGTAAAAATTATCAAGAAATGAAGGGATAGCTTGTTGACTCACATTTTTTCTCTTTTTTTTAAAAAAAGGGTTCTTGGGCTATTCGTCAACTTTGAGGCAGTCCATTGCCATACAGTACAGCATTCCTCCATCTTCACCTAAAACATAACTGCAGTGACCTTTGATCTTTTCTGTTCTCACATTTTAGTATGCATGTATTTCAATTTAGTAAAAAAACTAAAGAAAACAAAAAAAGAAAAAACAACATAAAATAAAAACCAGCATGTTGATATGGGAAAACAATCCACTAACATTTAAATTTTTGGTTACAAGCTTTGGAATTGCAGTTAGTCTTTACACATCTTTTTCTGAAATTGGTTTGTATACTTTTAATGTATTTTTAACATTGCTGCTTTTTATGTATTTTTTCATTTGTGATTTTTTTTGTCATTTTCTTAGTGTTTTTTTTACATATTGTCCATCACTGAAAGCTCTTTTACAATCTGATGGAGTCTGTTCCTACACTAGCAAGGTTACTACTACAACCATTACTGTCTTTGACAAAGCCAGGCTGCTGCGGCTTCTCCGCCGTCCTGCCCAGCCTGTCTGCTGACTTCTGACTGCTGTCAGAGTCAGACTCGTCGGTAAAGACGTCTGTTGGTATCGAGGTCTGAACCCCTGAGGTGCTCAATGAACTTGAGGTAACCGTTGAAGGTGAGGACGCTGGAGGAAAAGAGGAGGAGGGACTAGCATTGGGCTTCCCAGCTAAAGCTCTTGAGAAAGGGGCCTGGGGCCAGGGTTTGCCGGCAGCTGTGGTGTTGAGTGGGGCTGTAGAGGAGGAGCACAGGGAAGAGGAGACAGCAGAGGATGGCATGGTGGCTGATGTTGTTGGCAGGGGAGATGGGCTGCTGATGGGATGAGTGGCAGACTGCGAGGTAGATGCGGTGTTAGGATTGGGGAAGCAGGCTGAAGTGTGAGGTAATAAACTAGTAGCGTGCTCTTTGGCATTTCTGACTGATCGCTTGATTGTTCTGTGTTTGTGCAATGCCGATTCCAGGTGTTGACTGAGTGCTTTCTCTCCATCCAACGTGGTGTCACAAGCCAGGCAGTCATATAGACTTCCAGCCCCTACACCTACGCCACTAGGGACACGCAGCAACATCTCTTGCAGGTTTGCCACAGACTGACCGAAAAAACAGTTAGATTTAAGGTGGGTAATAGCCGCTTCTTCCTTGGTGAAAACAGCTTGACACTTGCGGCATGCCAGTTTATACTGCACCTTGGGGACGATGTACTGGTCTAGATGGGGGTCAACAGCTTTGCCATCCATCTCGTTCTGCACTGAGGGTACTTTATTATGAGAGGAGGATGAAGAAGTGGAGGAAGAAGAAGAGTTGGGGGGTTCACTATGGGAATTGCCCTTTTGCTCCTCTGTTTTAACTGAATCTTTGGCAGAGTCTTTGCGATCCCCCAAAGTTTGAGGGGGAACTGGAGTTTGGCTTGCTTTGGGTTGCTGGATCTGCTGAAGCTGCCGCTGCTGCTGCTGTAGTGCCTCCTGCAAACTCTGCTGATATTGCTGGTAATGCTGCAGTAGGGACCCTGGGGACAGTCCCATTAGTGCTTGTGACAATGCTGGGTTGTAAGGGAAGAGACTTTCCATACCATACATTGGTTGCAGGTAGCCCCCCTGGAGAGCCCCGGGGATCTGTGGGGTGTAATAAGGGGAAAAGCCAGGCATGAAGTAGGGTAGAAACTGGTTTGTGAGGAGAGCTGTGGGGTCTGATGCCAAAGCAGCCTGCAGAGCTTGAAGCTGGGCAGGGTCAACCACATACTCCATGCCAGGTGTGGGCATGGAAGTGGCAGGGACAGCTGTGTCTGGTTTCTCTTTCTTCGCGCTGGCTGCAGACGTGGAAGGGGCAGGGGTACTTCCAGTTGAAGATGGGGTTGAAGGCTTCTCTGTCTTTTCCTTGGCTGTCTCCTTCTCCTTTACCCTTTCAGCATTACGTTCTTTGGGGGGCTCAGGTCGTGAGTTAGACTGGGAAGTTGAGGATGTGGAGTTGGATGCAGGGGTGGGGCTTGAGTGGGAAGCAGACGTGTTGGTCTGGGCTGGGCTGGATGCGGCAAGAGACGATGAAGAAGGAGGCTTGTTGGGCAATCCAGACGTGGGCAGGCTAGGTGAGGGAACACTGGCACCAGGCATGTTCAGGAGGTTTGAAGGTTTGGGAGAAGTTAAAGCTAGAAGATTTTCAAACAAAGACAAAAATGTAAGGTTTTTCAGGTATATTTCTTCAAAAAGTCTTATTACAAAATAGAAAAAGTTCATCACAATATGAATGAAAATAACCTCGTCATTCGTCAATAGCCAGTGTAAGTTACAAAAACATCTCTCATTTGTGGGTCTAACAAACGAACAAAGCAAAAGAGCTATTATTTTAAGTAATAATTTTCATAGAATACAATATATAAGAGCATGTGACAGGCTGAATAAGCAAAGAATTATTAAGTTAATATAAGAGTATTGCATTGCATTTTTGTACTATTATTATTGTACTATTATCCTAGATTTTTAACTCTGGAATGTGTACATCCATAATTTCAATGCTCAGAGTTTTTTTTTCTCAATTTGTTCAGTGGCACATCTAATCTGCAACCAACTGGATCAAATTCCATCTGTATTTCAGGGAATGAATGCTAAATGATAACGTACCTGAATTAGACGAGTTAAAGCTGGAAAGAGAGGGGCTCCCAACCCCTGGCAAAAGGACAGGTGGAATGCCTTGCAGATTTGAATAGGCTGACTGGAGATTCAGAGCCTGCATTGCGGGGTTATCAAACATTCCCTGCTGCTGCATGGCTTGCTGCTGTGCCAGTCCTAGAACTTCATTGGCCTTCTTAATTCGGTCCATTTCTTGCTGGGCCATAAGTTGGCGTACTGTAGCTGGGTCAAAGTATTCTTTTTCCTTATCAATCTGGCTGCCAATGGTATCCTTCACCTTAGATATGTGCTGCTGGGAGAAAATGTGATCACGAACAGAGAGCCGAGCACTATACTTGACACCACACAATGTGCATTCAGTCTTCGGCCCCTCATACGATGTCTGATTTATTCCAAAGTGCTTGGCCATGTTGAGCTTTGCCTTTTTCTCCTTGGCACGGGCATTTTGAAACCACACCTGAACCACTCTCTTTGGAAGCCCAATTTCATTGCCAAGTACCTCACATTCCAGCATAGTGGGTGTCCTATAGTCATTAAAACAAGATTTCAGCACTTTCAGCTGGAGGTTAGTCATCTGGGTTCGGAAGCGCTTTTGACCAGGCCTGTCTCCACTGTCAATGCTCCTGGTACCTGAGGCTCCAGGACTTGGTGAGCAGGGGTCAGCCAGGCTAGACGTCTCACTGTGGTCAATCATATTTTCATTTTCATAGTCCTTCGCATAATAGCTTGTTGCAGGGCTTACCAGCCCTGAGGACATTTGGTCATCATTTTCAAGGATAGCAGCTGAGCTACCAGATTTCAACAGGTAATCACCACTGTTTTGACTGTGCTTTGCATCAGCGCTGTCATTATCAGCATTGGCCTCATCACCTGTGGTTGTGTCTGTGATGGCTGTATTCACAGAAGAGCAGTCATCATTATCCAGCTTGCTCTGATCATAGCTGAGATTGACAGAGGACATTGTTGCACCCTCAAAGTCTTCCATTCCTTCAACTTTGATGGATGAAGGGCTCAGTAGACCTCTGGGAGACAAATCCATGGTTTTGTTCACTGGTGACATGGATGAGCTTTGTCCATCACTATTTGTAGTGGGGGCTAGTTGGGAGTAACTTGATGTCTCTAGAGCATCAATTTTCATTTGCATGCTCTCCTGCTCAGGCAACATACCAGCGAGAGTTAAATTATATCCAGCACGTTTGGCTTCATGCCAATGACGAGATCTAATGTGAGCCTCAAGAGCAGTTTTTGCTTTAAAAAGAGCTCGACAAAAAGGGCACCTACGGTGAGCTTGAGCTGGCCCTACTGCTCTAAACTGCCCTTTTCTTTCTCTAGCTCTGGTATTCTGGAACCACACTTGCACTACTCTCTTTTTTAATCCCACCTCATGAGCAATGTGATCAAGCATTTTACGAGTGGGATTTGAATCTAACAAATACTTCTGATAAAGGATTTCCAGCTGTTCAGGTGTGATGGTGGTTCTGAGCCGCTTGTCCCTCTGTGGTTCCTCTCCACTATTAGTGCTGTCATTTTCACCGGGGCTAGTGCTAGCTTTTTCCTCTAACTTCCTTTTCAAGGAGTTCATGGTGGAGGTTGGGGTGGATGGAGAGGTTGCAGAGCTGCTGGGAATCTGTGGCATTGCCCCAGACAGAAGCTGGCTTGCCAGAAGAGGATTGCTGGGATCAAACAGCATGAAAGGCATGTCAATTGGACGGTCAAGGAATTGAGGGTGGATGAATTGATTTTGCACAGAGAGGAAGTGTAATTGCTGGTGTTCCTGCCAGTGCTCAAAGGAGGGGAAAGCAATCTTGCACTGCTCACACTGGTAAGGGATCATCTGTTGTGCCAGTTGTTGTGTGGCAGAGGTCAGGTGTGGATTGAGGCCCATGTGAGAGCTTTGTGATGAGACCTGGCTTGTCTGAGATGCCGAGGGGCCACACTGTTGCTGAGAGAAAGAAGGAGATGAATGCTTGGCAGACTTAGAAATATTTTGGACTTTTTCTTCTCTTTGAGATCTATGGTGTTGAACCTCAGACTGGGGTTGGTGAACAATTTCCTGCTTAATAGAAGTTTGATGTTCTCTTTGATCAGTTGAGATGTCTGGTAACTGCTTGGGCTTCTCATCATAGAGGTTTGAGATGGTTGCTGGTGATGCTTCTTCTTTCTCAGTTGATGGGAGGTGTGCAAATGCTGAAGTTGAGGGAGGAAGTGGGCAAAGGCTTGAAGAGGAGGGCATTGGGGTGTGACAAGAAGACCCAGAGGGAGTGTAACAATCTTGAGAAAGATCCAGAGAATCCTCATTTTGGCTGTCATACTGCCCTTCCTCATCTTCATCTTTGTAACACAGCTTCTTTTGGTGTTTTATTAGGTCAAATATCCGCTGGAAAACCAGGCTACATTTCTTGCACTGGTAATTCAGATTTGATGTGCGGATATATCGGTCATTTGAGAGTTCTCGTCTTTCACCCTCTTTTGCTCCATCACCTTGGTTTTCATAATTTTTCCTTGCCTTCTGGCGAGCATTTTGGAACCACACAACAATAACACGGGTGGGGAGGCTCAAAAGGTTGGAAAGCTGTTCAAATTCATCATCTTTAGGATAAGCATTGGCATCAAAGAAGTCCTGAAGAACTCTCAGCTGGTAGTCTGTAAACCTTGTCCTGGATGATCTCTTACTTCCATAGAGTTCTTGTTTCAGAGGTTCAGGGGAAGGAGGTTTGGAATCAATTTTTGCATCCTCTAGTGTTGTTGTTG
Source organism: Melanotaenia boesemani (assembly GCF_017639745.1). Lineage (NCBI taxonomy): Eukaryota > Metazoa > Chordata > Actinopteri > Atheriniformes > Melanotaeniidae > Melanotaenia > Melanotaenia boesemani. The sequence continues at coordinate 21,220,845 of NC_055682.1, forward strand.
GTGGGTTATTGAAGTTGTAAGGCGAGTCTTTGTTGCGCTGTCGTTCTTTAAAGAGTGTGTTTCTGAACCAGTGCTTTATCACTTTTTGTGGCAGCCCTGACTTGTCCGCCATCTCCTTTATTTGTTCCTCATTTGGTGAATTGTTGATATCAAAGTACTGTCGCAGGACCCTAAGCTGGTCATCGGTGATCCGTGTCCTTGGTCTCTTGTTCTGCTGCTGCTGTAGCATAGCTGGTGTAAGCTGCTGTTGATAGAGCTGAGCCAGGTCTGATGCCAGATTTGGCTCAACAGATGGTAGCTGGGCAGGCAGCTGAGTTGGCAAGGACTGTAAAGACATTGGCTGCATCATAAGTGGTGAGAAGATGGGCAAATCCATTGGCATGGGTATTTGTGTCATTGGAACTGGTGGCTGTGGAGGAGGTATAGTTGGAGGTGTGAGAGAAGCAGCGGAGACTGGAATATTTGGAGTGGGTGCTCTTTGGGGTGGTGGAGGTGGTGGAGGTGGCGGAGGGGGTGGTGGGGGAGCTGTGGCAGCCTCTGGTGTCGGAGGTCTCAGTGGATAGAGTTTATCATAATGCTCTCTGTATTCCTTAGCAAATCTCTCAAGGGATCGAAATGGAAAGAAGGCCTGGTGGATATGCTCCTGGTGACTCTTTAGAATCAGTATGTTTGAAAACAGTTTGCCACAGGCTTCACATTCCAGTTTCTCTAATCCCTCAATGGGGTCCACCACCCTTGTTATTCCACCTGGACCACTTGAACCAGTGGTTCCAGCTCCCTTTTTCTGAGCTTTCTGTTTATTTTCATTGTACTGAATTACTAACTCAAATCCAAAATTTTCCAGCAAGGCTTTAGTTGCATTTCCTCGAGCATCAGAAGCAATCCTTGGTGGAGGCAAGCCACTGTCTTGGTTAATGTTTATTGAAATATGTTGAATGTCCTTCTTTTCTTTTGGTTTGCTGTCTGTAGAATCTTTGATTACATAGTCCTCATTTTTTTCAGTTGTATCCTTCTCCTTTTGTATTTCTCTGTCCTTCTCATTCTGAGAGGAGGGAAGTTTCTGCTTCTTTTCAGCCTGCTGGAGGAGAGATGCACTCTGCTGAAGCAATGCCATCTGGCTTTGAACCTGTGAGTGAGACTGTTGCTGTTGTTGTTGCTGTTGTTGCTGCTGTTGTTGTTGGTGGTGTTGCTGCTGAAGATGTTGGTGCATCAACTGCTGCTGCAAACAACTCTGCTGTGCCTGTTGAGCTGAGGTTTTCAGATCTTCCAGCAGGGAGGAGGTTGAGGATCCTGCTAGGCCAAGCGCTGAGTTAGTGATGTTGATATCTGGGTTCAGCTGAAATTCTGCTCCAGGGATGTAGAATGGGAAGAGCAGCTGCTGCTGTTGGAGGGGTAGAAGTGCATCAGTTGTCATTGGGAAGTGCTGCAGTAGTGCTGGATTAAATAGCTGTGATTGTAAAAGAGCAGCCTGCTGCTGAAGCTCTTGCTGAAGCTGGGCTTGGGCTTGAGCTTGAGCCTGAGCCAATTGCTGTTGTTGCTGAAGCTGTTGTTGTCCTCTAGCAGAAAGAATCTCTGCAAATTTAGTCTTTTTTGCATCATGGTTCTCAGATGGTGAGGAATGACAGCTCACTGAAGAACTACCCTGGCTCTCAATGCTAGGAGTCTGATTTATATGGTTTCCCCCATGAGTACTCTGAGCTGTCTGAGATCCAGAAGAATTGTGGTTGGCAGAGCTAGTTGTTAAGTTGCTGGCTGGGCTTGGACTAGATGTTGAAGTGCTCATGCTGGACCCTCCGCCACTTAAACCAGTAGCACTTGAGGAGCTAGTAATCCCTCCTGCTGCTTCAAGTTTGGCTGCCCTAGCTTTTGTCTGGTGTAGAACAGAGCGCATGTGGATTTCCAGGGTAGAACTCTGGCTGTAAGCTACATTACAAGTGCTGCACTTGAATGGCTTGTTGTCAGGGCTGCTGGTAGGCTCAGGTTGACCAGTAGTGGACTCCTGAAGAGCTCTTTTTACCTTGTGTAGGTGGGAGACAGAGTTATAGTGAACCAGAAGAATGTTCTTTTGTGTAAAAGACTCTTTGCATACAGTACACTTGAAAGGTCGAGATGGATCCAAGAACTTCTCCATTGTAAAGTTTGGGCCTTTTCTAAATGGCAAAGCACGTTTAGGTTCAGATCCAGAATCTTCCTGCAGTGAGCCAGAGTCACTGCCTGTAGGACTTTGCTTTTCCTCTGGATCACTGTCATCTCCTTCTTTGTCATCTTCTACCAGACCACCATGCTCTTCACCAAGAGTCGGATCGCCCATTATCATCATGTCACCATTCATCAGTAATCCCCCATATAGCTGTTGAATATCGGCTTCACTCAGCTCCAAGTGGCTGGTTTCCAAATGCTTTTTCAAGGCCTGTAGTGTTCTGAAGCTCCGCTGGCAAAGGCAGCACATGGTGGCTGCCCTGATCACATGGTACTGTGAATGCAGCTGTAATTTCTCCACTGTCTTGAAGGCCAGGCTGCACTGGTTACACCGATACTTGTAGACATGACGATCTGAAACAGGCAATTGGGGCCTTTTGTTGTGAACTTCATTGAAGTGCATTTGGAGGGAGTTGGAGGATTTAAACACTTGATTACAGCCTTTCTTCCAGCAGAGAAATCCAGTGGCATCTTCTTTTTCTGATTGCTGATCTTCCATAGGTGACTTGCGAGCTTCGGCTATGTCTGTAGGGAGGGACACCCCCTTCTCTGGATCGCCATCTGATGCATCTGTGAATAAATGGGTAAAAAAAAAAAAAATTAGAGAGCTGTTCCATAGTTTCCCAACATTTCCTGAGCTAATTTCTTTCACTGCGTTTAATGTTGGGCATTAAGACATCCTTTGAAGAAAAACTGTTCAAGCTCTGACTAATTAAAAGGGTTGTGAATACCAATTATTCATGGTCTAGTGAATAAAAACCAAAGCATTAAAAAAATCTTTTACAATGCTCTGTTGGGGTGCAAAATCTACTACAACACCTCCATATGGATTATTTGTCCCACTATTTGCTTACTTAATGCATGTAAATAGTTAAACTGATAATCACAATATTGTTGTATTATTATAGGACACATAGCGGAAACTATGCTGAATATTACAGGGTGAAAACAAAATTACATTTGTAAAACTCAGATACTGACCAGCTTGCTTCTTTGTATCTTCAGAGTTGGAGTTGGTTATAGCATGTGGGGTACTCTGGGACTCTCTTTCTGGACTAGGCACCGGTATGAACATGCTTGCTGGTAGCGCCTCAGTAGCTGTCACCTGTAATGGCAAAGCATAGAGGAATGCAGGCGTTAATGACTTCAATGAGTGCCAAGGTAAGTTAAAGTTTTAATGACTGAATGAAAGTTTGTGACAGAAACAAGAGGTTATGTTAAGCAATATTATTACTGGCTAAACTGCTCTGCAATGTATATTATAACAATTCTAATTTTACACAGCACTGTGAAATCAAACTGTGTTTGCAAATTGTCAGTGATGCAGCTGTAAACCCCAGTTAACTGAAATTATTTAGTTTAAAATAAACTGACACTTCTTTGTTTGTTTTTATAAAATCAGCTAAATAAAATAAAAAGAAAACAGTGTAGAAGCTGGGTAAATGTTTGGACTTACAATGTGGGGGAAATCCTTTAATTCCTAATTAGGAAACTAGTATTAAAACAAGTACATGCAGTCAATCATCACAGCATCTGTTTATTTCCCCCCAATTTCCCTCATTTTATTCTCAAAACCTTTATAATTAATCAAAATCAAAACAGTTCCTTACATTGTTCCTTACTGTTTAACAATAACTATTGGCTAAAAGTGTTAGATTAGAATATGGAGCTTTGTTTTTTCACCACTCTTCAATTACCTTTACAAAAATGCGTAAGTAGCTTGAGCTTCTGTCTACATGTTGCACTTCCATTTACACCACCTAACTTTATTCCTACTGTCTTGCAGCTCCTTGTAAGACAATTTTCACCTTTCACACTTAAATAAAACACTCTCCAGATGTCCTTTATAGTACTATGACAAGAACTAGTCCTACATAATAAAGATGCAAGTAAAGTCAGTGCCTCTTTAGTTTAAATTAAGATCTGCAAGTTTAAAAGTTTGTGTAAATAAACATAATTCATGCAAATATCAAATCTGAAACATGATGAATAATTGTAAATAAAACTAAAATATTCCATTTAAGAAATGTAACAAATGTATGATAGTGAGATCTATCATATGAAGCAGATGCTCTCTAATTGTTCTTATAATGGGCAAAGTCACTAAGACTATTCATGCATATCATGTAGCCTTTGGTCCAGTTCCAAATAGAGCAGAACTGTCCTTAAGCAACAAGCACTATGAGGTTAACAAGAGCAGGTGACACTTTATATCACAAAGTCGCACGTCTGTTTGCAAATTTACCAGGAAAACATTAAGCCGTTATTGTTTTTGTGTCCTTTGTATCTCATCTGAATAAAATGTACAAAACAAAATAAACCAGCATGTCAACTCACAAAAAAAATAAAAATTATTTAAAAAAAAAACAAAAAACAAAACAAAACAGATTTACATTACAAAGTGGACTGTTTCTGGACAACTGCTTCATTAGGCAATTAGAAGAACTAGCACAGTATCCCAAGGTCACATTTAATTCAGACTGCCTAATTGGCAAACATAGTTCAAAATGGCTATCACCCAGCCAGATTCAGAATTAATGAAGTACAATTATTTTCATTACTCCTATCTTACTCAGACATGGAAAATGAGACCTAGAATGAGGGAAGGAAGGCAGTGGAGTTTATGTATATCAGTTATATATATATACATATATATATATATATATATATATATATATATACCCTCTGCTACACATTTACTATATACACTTTATATGAAATGGACATGAGGTGGAAAGAGAGGTGGGAGAGCAAAGATGACATGTGGATGGAAGGATGAAAAGTGGGAGCGTGAATGCATCATTATGCACACTTGGCAAGAAATAAGTCACCTATTTCAGAATTAATTAGGATCCTCTCCATAGACATGTGAAAAGGATAAAGTACCTTTTCATCTGCATGCACCGGTTGTTAAAAGCTGCTGGCTTTAATGTGTGTTATATTACCTCTGTTCTATCTCCTCTTGTAGTGGTTCAGTACATTACTACCTCTATAAAAGAAATAAATATTGCCGTCTACCATACTAATATGCTCGCCATTTACTTTCTAGATGGGTTGAAGATGGTTAGGCAGCAGACAGAGCAATGTTTTATTCTGTGACTGTCCAGCTTACTATTTAGCCCCACAGGGTAGAGCAGAACAAAGATTTGCTCAATGATTTATAAGAAAACAGAAAATAAAATTCTATTTCTCCTTGATGAGCTTTAAAGGAAGCAAATGGAGTTTCTCTCTTAGTACAAGAAGGTGCATCAGTGCACTGCAACAGATATAAATCTAGTTTGAAAATTACTGATGACTCAAACTACAAATATACATCTTATATACACCTTACATTCCATTTTGCTTTTTGTGTGTACTTTTTAGACTGAGTGGTGTTGAATAAAGACATCTTTTTTTAAGTAAGTATTGTAGCTCTTCATTAAGTTTTACTAAAAATGTGTCACCATTATTATTTTAGCAGGGAGGATAAAAGGGTCTGTTTTGACTAGCACACAGGTGATCACAGACAGCATTTATGTCAGAAAAGTCAGAAATGAACTGGGAGCTAAGAAACCTGCTATTTTTTGAATCATTATGAAAAAAAATACAAAAACAGATTATGAATTCACCTCCTCAAATGATGGTAATTAGGAGAGAGGTTCAAAGATGCCCTGATGATGAGAGCATGAAGACAGTGAAAAAGAAGAGAAGAATATGGTTCTAATCGGAGGGCTAATCATTTCCAAGAAACCAGTAGGACTGCCTGCAGCCATTTCACAATTAACAACATGCTTTGTGATATATACAAAGGCTGAATGTTGGCAATTTAGAGCAATGAATGCAAGAGGGACAACTGTTCTCACAGCCAAGCAGTCATTGCAGGCTGATAGACTCATTAAGGGTGAGTTGCTCATCTTCTTGACATTATTGAATCCTTACACTGGTCTTTGACCTGACCCAAAGCCTGCAATATGATTGGTTATCTGTGTAAGTAGCAGTGCAACACAAAATATAAATAAATGTGGAGGTAACCAAAAGGTAGAGCACAGTAAGAAACTGTAATCAAAACTTGGATAGGTGTAGGTAGCAGCAGGTAGTGACTTATTACATTTTCTGACTTACATTCTAATGCATACTATGGTTGTTGCTCTGTATAACAAGGAATTAAAAAGAACATAAGATTGAATAAAATAAAACCACCCTTTCTTTCTTCACATGCTGCCAGGAAAACATGCGTCTTTGCCAAGTTGTCTGCTTTGTGTAGTCACAGCACCAGTTTGTCTCCTGAGTTAGAAACCTTGTCTATGCTTAAATGATTTATATGTCAATGATAAGTGGACTAGCAAAAAATACATTCCTCTAAAAATGGTCAGAAACAAAGACTTGACTAAAAATGAGTAAAGAAGCAGCCAATATCCAAAGAAACACTTTGAGTGACCTTTCCAAAGCACTGAAAACTATTGCTCAAGACCACTTTAAAAGACTGCAAGAAATTCTGGCTTTTTCAGAGATATAAAGACATAAGGGGTGGCTCAGGGATACACATTGTAGCAAATCAGAGGCCAATTAAAACTTGCCTTCAGATGTAAATATCTAGAAAACAGATTACGATAACAGAGGACTTACTGTGGCAATAAGCTTGTCAACACAGTCAGGTGCCACACTGTGAAGATGTGTGAGGTGGAACTGCAGGTGGATCTTGTTGTTGAGCATGTCCTGGCACAGCGGGCACCGTAGCATGGGCTGAACAGAGTGCTGTGTCATCACGTGCATTCTTAGACGATTCACATCTGTGTTGGTGAACTTGCAGTAGGGGCACTGGTACATCTGGGTGGTGGCATTCACAGGAACAGACAAAGAGAAGGGTGGGGAGAATTTAGGGTTAATTGGTTGAAATAGGTGCACAGAGCATGGTGGGCCTCCTTGAAGAGAAGCTGTAGATCAGCGGAAAGAGTGGGGGCCCCCTTCCCTTCAAGCAGCAGATCCCTCTGATCACAGACACGTGTGTAATACTGAGTACCACCGAGTCCTGGAACCCACTTCAAAGTGCTCTCATCTGTCAAATACTATATTGATTTTCCACCTTATACACAATTAGCAGTGCTACCACAGCAGAAACATGAAAATAATTTTGAGTAGATTTAAGAAGAAAATCTGCATGACATGAAAAGATTCTGTGAGATAACTAAGAAAATGACTGAATATTTACATTTATATTGAATTCATGTACAAGTTTAGGACTCAGAATGAGGGCTTGGTAATTGAGGATGAGATAACCTTAAGCAAGACGTGCCTAATTCAAAGAAAAAGCAAGGCTTTATGAACATCAGAGACCATCAATGTTCACTAAATTCTGTTATGCTCACCTGCTCCCCAGCCCCCTTTTCAGCTGTCCTGGGACGCTTTGAGGAGAGTGGGCTCTCTGAGACCTCTGACCGTGAAGAGGGCCTTTTGGAGGGAATTGGTGAATCAGACTGCTGCCGTTCCGATTGGCCGGACAAAGCTGAATACATTTACACAGACACACACAAAACAGGAAAGGATGGAGAAAAGAGAGCAGACATGTCAAAACAAGGTGAAGACTTGGCAGGTTTGGTGAAGGTCAATCAACAACACTGTGGATAAAGGGCTTTGAAATGTCCTTCTTAAATTTGATATGGGTGCATTTAATTGGAATTATGCAGTGAAAGTGTTAAGTATCTGCATTAAAACACACACACTTTATACTTGTCCTCCTGTGCTGCTGAGGAACATGCAACCAAAGTGCGTTCTTTCAGTGTTAGCTTATTAGGATAATATAAATATTAGTTTGCCACGGGGTGCGGATTTAAGTTTCACATACTTACAGTGCATGTGAGTTTAAAGCTTGAGACAGGATACTTCTTCCAGACATGAAAACGTGCCATTGGGCTCAATCATGCCATCAGAGTGATGATTAATCACATCCAAGCATAGTCACAGCAAACGTCTGTGCTCTCGACTCAGTCTGTGGTAATGTACCACCATTAAAAAAAGACTACAGTCATTTTCAGATAAGAGTAATTTTTCATCATTCTGTGAAGATACTTGAAGTGTTTCACTGGCATGGCTTACACACAGAATAGGTGATTAATCCTTTCAATGCAAACAGTGCTGATTTTACCTAACTAACATGTCTCTTTCTTACCATACCTACAGAGCAAGGCCTCACATAAGAGCCTCTACAAGCCACTTAAAAACTACTCCACATCAGGACAGAATAAGCTAGAGATGGCACACAGACAAGCATAACAGTAGTTGAGCTGTTGAACATGTGTTCACAGAGAATCTAAATCCACAAAGGGCATGTATGGGCGAACTGCAGTAGGACAGTGGTTTCTCACCAGTGAAAAAACTCACTGTGAAACTTAAGGAGGTGCCTTGGGAACCCCTAACAAGGCCATAAAGAGTTAAATTTGGCCTGATTTGTACAGTTCTGCAGGGGCAAATTGAGAACAGAGGGCATTGGTAGAGGAGGGGTTCTATGGCAGGGGGTCAGGTTAAGCAGGGCTGACCACGCTCCTGCTCCAGACATTAAAATGTCAGCTCCAATAAGGACGAGGGCAGTTGAGCTGATTACCCAGTGGGGAACCTGGCTTTGGACAGAGCAGCCTGCGAGATCTCCCAGAGACACGGGGATCAGCCAGGAAGACCTTATTAGGGTCCAGTCACAGTCAATCCTATTAAACACATCCTCCAATAAACAAAGGGAATGTTAAACAAAAGGAACCTCCCATTCCCTGACATTAACCTCTCAGTCATGGTACTGTCCTCACCACTTCATCCTCCAACTCCACTTCAGTCCACTTCTACTTCCCCCTGATCCCATCAGGGAAAACAAGCAATTATCTTTAGTCACTTGAATGCTTCAAAAATGTAGTCTTTTTTTTCATTTCGGAGGCCTCTGTGTCTATTTTTGCTGCTGTGTTACACATCACAGAGAAGAAACATCAACTAAGCTGTTTCTTCTCTCTTTCAGCAGCTCATTATTTCAATAGGAAGCTCCTTGACTGTAATTAACATCAACACCCACAAGGTAAAGAAGGATAACTACTCTCCAGGCAATGGTATAATGATTAAAAAAAGAAACAAATATGCCATCTAATAAATAATTAATATGTGTAATTACATTTTTACTGGGGATTACTTCTGTAACCAATGGAGAGGTATATTGTGGAAAAAAAAACAGTTATAAAGCATGTAAATACAGTACAGAAAGTATAAGCATGGTTTACTGTAAGTATCAAGCACCCTGTCAGCCTGCTGATTAAGACAATAAGCCAAATGATTATTCTTTTACAGCTGCTCCAGAGATGTGGAACAAGTGGCTGTTTATGCCGAAGCACCGAAAATCAGCTGTAAAAGGGCCTTAAACCTCTTTTCTATTTCAGGTTTTTATGTTTAACTGTAGGTGAAAGTGTGTGAGGCGAGGACAGATGGAGGGATGCGAAGGGCTGTAGAGGCTTACTCTGGCACAGTCTCTCTCGTCACGGCCAATTAGGACTCCATAAATCTGATCAATCGCATTCTCTTAAGAACACCCCAACACCATCAGCGGCACCATGACTAACATCTAACTACTGTATCCTATTTTTTCTTGTCAAAGGTGATGAAAAAAAAAACTACTGAAATACTGAAAAACTGGGAATGAAATAGAGTTACAAGGAGTTTTAAGGGGTTTTTGTCTTTATTTACAGTCCAACATGGCAGATTGGACACTGTTGTCAAACCATAGATGTTTACACACAGACTTACAATATCAGTGGGTGTTCAGAACGAATGGCCGAAACATTGTGCTCTGATGGAACAAAACATAGGACCATCATAGCAACAATCTGTTCTCAAAAATGAACAGGAAAGCAAAAGTCCCTAATGGGATATCTTAAAAATATCAATACCTGATAACATAAGAATTTAAGTGGACTTTTAACCTTGTGAAGGCATAGAGACTAAATCCATTTATATTTTAGTCATTTAGCAGATGCTTTGCATCCAAGTGAGGCACAAGCGAATTACAGGGGAGCTAAGGCGAACTCCCCTAAAGACATTCAGCTGATGCTCCAAGGGGAGCCCTAAAAATAGTCCACCTTTGGGTTACATTTAGTTTTTTCATAAGGTTCCAGATGTTTGTTAAAAAGAATAGCATTAATTTGTCAGTGTTTTGTTTATTAACTTACTTAATTTAATCAATTAAATCTGTCAAACGACGCAGGTGATCTGTTCTGTTTCCTCCAGCACCGTGGACAGCAGCATTGTTTGCTTGTTGTGTGCTGTGAGCGTCCACATGGCGACCACCTAATAGGCATGCTTCTTTTTGTGGTTTTTAACAGATTTTCCTGTCCCTGTTTCTAATTAAACAAGCTGCATGCAGTAATAGCACTACTAGATTTTTTTTACGCAGTAACCATTTATACCATATATAACATTTATGCAAGTGCAAGCGACTTTCAAAGTTGTGGTGCATGCCCAAAAATAATGCTGCCTTGCCCCCACCCGCACAAAAAGGAAACCTCCACCCTACCAAGAACACTGAATGACGGAATGATTTACAGGAACTTTTAGGAACTTTTAAAAGCTTCACAATTACATAAAACTGCAGTACATTTACACATTTAACCACATTGGTTGGTTGAAAAACAATGTCCTCAGCAAAGGGCTCTGTCTATAACAGGGTGCTTTGCTTACTGTCTTTCCAGGAGCCCATCTGTTACCTTGACCTGGTCATTAGACACAGAGCCCCCATCCACACCAAACATCTTCTGACAGATACATAGAGTTGGGTTTTATGTGAAAGCGCACAAGGCAGAGCGAGGTTGGAGAGGGGGGAAAAAAAACCTACGAGTCAATTAGGTAATTATTAATTCATGCCCCTTTTCCGTAAACCAGAGGCTTTTCTCCCGTCGAGTCCCGTAAGTAGATTGGACTTTGGCACCTTGTCTCTGTCTTGTAGCTGGACTGTATTATTCAAGCAGCAAAGGAGCTGTCAGCATACTGCACCAGTCTCTGGAGCAATCCTTGCTGCCTTGTTGTGCTTTCAAGGGGAAAAAAATGGCTGCTGGACAGAGTGACTGACACAGCACAGCCAGGATTAACTACACCAGGTCATCTGCCAATGAAATCATCCAGGAATGCAAAATCACAGCTGCCCTTAATCTATGTCCTTGGGAGAGGTTATTCATGCTCTAAAAATGACAGTAAACTGTATGCAAGGATGTGGAAGATGGAAAGAGATTGCTGGTGTTTTGAAGGGGAATTCCCTTCCTACTTGCTGAGATGAGCTGAGGGAGAGGCATCATCTAGAGCTTCTCTAGCCTCATTACTACAGTCCCTTCCGTGCCATAGCAGCTTCAGCCTTCAGTTGTAAAAATCATAACCCACCACACACTTCCATCCCAATGAGGGTGAATAGCTTTATTGCCATTTTGTCAAGATCGGCTACAGTCTGACAATCATGTTGAACTTAAACTACAATCCCAGTCTGGTGAAACCCAAGGAACCTCTGTGGTACTCTTTGAAACACGTGTCCACTGATCCCTAACTCCCTGAAACCTTTCACCTTCACACTGCTGAGACTTTCTACCCTTCTCCTTATTGCACTGTGGAAAACCCTCACCTCTATTCCCTCGGCAAGCTGGCCATTAATATGGAGATGATTCAACTCCCCCAGTGCTACAAGTAATTTTCTTTCAGTGCTATGCTAACAATACCTGAATATTGTCTTTTCTTTTTCCTCATTTCTATCCAGGATTTTAATCTACAGCCTGAGTCAGAGCCCAGAGCAATAAAGGGCAGTGCACAATTTCATCTTATATGTCTGAGGTAATTACTCTGCGTTAATACAAAGGAAGAACCTGTGTTTCAACTAAAAACATCAGACAGAAAACCCAAATGTGACAATTTCCTACTATTTATAAAGACCAAATCTTCTTTTATCTAACAAAACATTAAACCCTATATAGTACTAATGGAGAGTGATGCAGCCTAAATTGAGAGAAGATGTTAGCACAGTTGTTGTCAATCTGTAGGCTGCAGGGAACAAGAGGAAGACAAGTTATTCACCTTTGCAGGACACAGCTCTGGTGCTTGGCTGTGTGTTTTACCCTGTGGTGAAACTCATAAACGCTGGGCTTTCAGGGAGGTGCCTCACAAACAAGGACAATTTACAGCCTATTATCTTCAAAGACAAAAGGAATTATAATTTGAAGGATGACAAACACTCTAAAGACGTGACACACATACAATATGTGAACATGTCCACTGCTTAGGGTTTAAAAGCAATAACAAATCACCACTGTGCTGAATGGCCCATAGTTTAATTAAAAAAAATTAAGTTTATGTTATTGTTTCTTTAAAGCATAGGCATGCAATTTCAACTGAAAACCAAGCTTATATAAAATTAGCATATCTGTAATGTTTTATGGAGAAAAGTTCACATTATTTGATATGTGTGTTTTTAAATGAGCAATAGTATAAAACAGCACAATAAAAAATGAGCAGGCTGCAATGCCACAGTTCTGCATCTAGGGGATGCTAATCATGTTCATTTTACAGATTATATTCAGCAGCCACAGTATGAACACATCTGCTTCTTTTACCCAGAGAACACATTAATGTGCACATCTGTTTTCAAGGCAGATCAACACAAAGACACTTGTCTTTATAGTAAGCACATCTACCATGGCTTCTTCATCAAGAATGCTTTTCAGCTGAAGTTTCAATAGCTTATTTTTCTTAGTAGAAACCTTTATTAGAAGCATTGTAGGTCAAAAGGGATGTCAAAGACCTATTTATGAGTTCATGTAGAAAGCCAAACATCTCTTGGGAAGTCTATAGTTTTAACAATCTTAACTATAATCTCAAAAAACAAACACTTTGCACTTCTAACAAGTATTCTGTTTGCTTCCTCCCCTCTTTTTTATGTAATTTGCTTTTATTAATCAGAAGCCATGTTTAAAATTAATAATTATGCTTCTGGATATTAAGAAGTACCGAAATACCACTAATATTTATAGGCAGCCATTTTAAATACTGCACTGTGTGCCACAGAAAATTGAATGCCAAATTAGACTCTGCATGTCACTTTTAATTGGTGCTCCACAAAACTATGTCAAAATATACCTACACTCTCAGCCTGGCAACAGTAATAGGCAGACAGTGAATTGGAAATGAAGAAAAATAATCAATATCGCAGTTAAATACAAATGGACATATAGGCTAAATGCACATATTGACAGTTTTGAAGCTGTCATTACATTTTCCATAATTCTTTTTATTAAATTGTACCTCACTAAATTACAATGAAACACTGGAAAAGTATTTATTGTGTTTTCCCTGTTCACCATTTCCTGTCATTTATTTTTGCCTATTTATAAATCTCTCTGGTCTCTGAGGTGCTATGGGTCTTACAATGTGGATGACCCAGGCTGAAATACAATTTTTCAACCCTTTGCTTCTACCACCTTGCTCCAGCTTGCATAAATTGAATATAAGGAAAGGCATGAAAAGAATTATTTATCAATTTCCACCAAACCCCAGAACTGAGACATTATACATTTTCCTCTTCCTCTACTCAATGCCACCAGCCTTAACTTTGACTACAAGCTTTCCCATATATTTATGATAAATATGTGAAATCATACTGTGTCCAAGTCTGCATTTGTATTAACGATTCCCATCTTTTCCTTTTCTGCCTCCCTTCTTGCCCTAAGCTCCCTTTGCCTGCCATACTCCCTGCTGCATTTCTATGCACTCAGCTGCTGCATAAATACACCACCTGCTTCAGTGGAGGTAAGGATGTTGCTCATTTACTGATGCCCTTCCCTTTAACTAATGGGGTTTCAGCTAGGTGAGGAAAGAGGCTCATGGCTATCCATTTATATGTATTTCATACCTAGCATTAAAAAATTACCCTTTGAATCACTAATCATGACAGATTATTCGGTTGCAGCCAGTGCTAGCATGAACATTGATGTCCAAATATTCTAAAATTTGAGTAATCCAGTTATAATTACTTTTAGATCTACAGTACTTCCTTCTGCCTGAATAGACTAAAATTCAGATTATATACAATCCTAAAAAGTTGCATCACATACTGTGTGAACAGAGCTTTCAAACACATGACATTTACATATATTTGTATGCCTTTACATGTGTTATTTCTAAGATAAATACAAAAAAATATAATACCGACGGCATCTTTCAAGAGATGACAAGCCGAATACATATGCATTTTATAAGGGCTTCTGATGTATCTCTAAATGACTTTAATGAATACTGAGAAGCTGTGGAATAGGAAGGAGAAAAAAAGATTGACAGAGGCTTTAAAAAGGAGAAAGCCTTTTTTTTTCTACCTTCTGTCTGACAATGACTGTCGTTTGTAAAGGAACAATGTTGCACTCTGTTCTAACAGCTGCATGACAACACTGAGAAACAGTGCTTCAGTAGTTGTAATGATGGACTTTAGAACAGCTCATCCTCAGACAGTGGGAGGGTAAGCACCTTTCTTAGAAATAACAGGTTGGCCAAGATGCTCATACACAATATTTTAAGAAATACACACTATCTGTGTACCTATTGTGCAACATTTTCACACTATCACCAACTCACACATGTGTTCGTCTGTTTACTAAATGCATTGTGAGGTCTTCCTCACCTCTACTCCCCAAGACAGATTTTCTGAACTGGTCCTGAATGGGCATTGTGTTCATCAATCACAGAAAGTTTCACGTACAAAAAGAGACCTTACCATTAAACTACAGCTGTCTGCCTTTTGCTGACAACACAGCCTTGAACCCACCACGCCATCTTACCCACCCACCTTTCCACTGACATCAAACAGAACCTCAGACTTGGTTCCCTAATGCAATGCTATTTTTAACTAAGCGGTTCTAATAAGCTGCTGGGAAGCTGTAAATTTTTCATATGCAAGCACATATTTCCTTTGTGAAAACACAGAAACACACTTATTTGGTGATTAGCGACTGACAGAGGGGAGGAAAGGAACTGAATATGCTTGTATCAAATTGCATGCCTTTCAAAAAGGAGGAATCCTAATGCGAGGAGTCGTCTTCCTGTGCACCACAGGTATGAGTGAATTATTAATCGGCCAGCTCATTTTAATGCTTTTTAAAGTGCTTTATTTTGATGTGCTAAAACATACTTTTAGCCATACTCAGTCAGGCATGCATATCATTATTTCTTCCATCAAAGAGGAGTGTCGCCCTTTCAAAGAGCACAAACAACTCAGCCTCATTTAAAATAGAAGTTCGAATATCAAAGACATTTTACAAAGGCTGGGCTTCAAACACTGTGATGAAGTTTCTTTTTTCTGTTGTACTTTATGAAAACTTAGGTATGCAAAAGGTCTGAATTGTTTTCCAGCTTTTAACCTGACTAGTGTAAATCAAAACATCCTGCAGTAACATAAGAAGTTAGACAAGTAAAAAGCATCTATCCAGGCCTGTTTTCCGTTCACAGTCATCATTACCAAAAACTCCTCTACTGAATAAGAAATGTATTAACAACCGGCATTGTTTATCTTACATGAGCGTAGAGAGTAAATTGTGCATGAAAAGAAGAAATGAAACTATCTTTCATTTACAATTCTAAGAAAATCTGAACACAATTAGTAAACAATGCTTTACAAATATAATCTGATGCAACGATGCACACACAGTGTAGTTTGTAGAACAAAATCTAGTTTTAAACAAAGCTTGTTTCTCATTTAAAGTGTCATTCTTTTTCAAATCTCAATCTGTAGAAAAACCCAAGTTTAACAACTTGCTGCACACATTTTACCAGTTCTTTTTAAACCACTAAGATCTGATTCAGCATACCTCACATCATAAATTACAAGAACATTTCTTGCCAATTAAAATTACCATCAAGGAAGTCACAACTACTAGAGGACCCTTAACTGTGTACTGTTGCTATCAGTGCCGTCACCCTCTAATGTAAACAGGTCTTATGTTCAGTTATAGGGACTTCGATACGTCTCATAGCTGCACCAATACTCAAAGTATCCACACAAGGTTTGAAACACACTCACAATATGATTTAATTATTATCCTACAAATGGAAGAAGTACATGTAATCTATAAAAATAAAACAAACATGAAGAAGAAAAAAGAAAAAAAAAAAAAAAAAAAAAAAAAAAAACAGCCTCTCTGATCAGAGATTTGGGAACAAAGCTCCTCCCCCAGCACAGAGCCCAACCCCCTGCTCACCACCTATACCTTTAATTTGATCACATCAGGATGGGTATTTCTGTGTTCTTCTCTAATGAAACACAACCAAGTGATGCCTGAGTCCTCCTGTGTGTTCAGCAAGGTTGAGAAGTGGGTAGCGCAATCACGTGCGTGTGTGCACATGGCACATTTGGAATTGCACATACAGGCCCTGCTCACCTATTGCGCTAAGACAAAACATGGGTCACATGTCACCTGGGCATATTACATAAATTGACCATTTATCTTAACTTCATCACCTCTGGTGAGATTTAACACCTGGAAACATGCAGGATAAAAGTGTAGGGTTGAAAAAAAAGATCAGGGAGTTTTAACAGAGTGTGTTTAAATATTTATTTTATTCAAATATGTTTTAATTTAATCTGACAAAAAGACCTGTGTTCAGACCATTCAACTGCAAGGCCATACTAGTCCTGTGATTGGCATCTCCTAAATATGTGTGTAAATATTGGCCTTACCTGTCCCTTTGGTGAGCTCCTTCTCCCCCCCACTTTCTCTCTCTTTGGTTTGGTCCTCCTGGTCTGTGGTGGTCTCACTAGCAGCCTCCACATCCTCACACAGCTCTCCTGAAGGGGGAGGGAGAATGGGATATGTAAATCACCACGCCATCAGAATTGGTGGAAGCACTTAAAGGGACGGCAGCGTTTTTTCTATAGGGGCTTGCAACAATTACATTTGCTGACACACAGTTGCAAGGCTAGCAGACAAAGAGGGCAGAATCTGTTTTCTGCTCTCTGTCCTGTGCTGTCAGATCATCACTTAAATTTATTCTGACTTTAAATATAAAATCGCAGTTAAATTATGAGGGAATAATAAAAACAAATATTTTTTCTTCTTATTAGACTGACAAAATAATGGCACAAATATGTTTTTATTTCTATTAATTTGGACATAAGCTGTTGGTGGGGGAGGGTGCAGATGTTGCCTGAAGTGGACAGATGGAAAAATAATTGTGTGAGCATTATCCTTTAAGAGAGAGACCTTATATCAAATCCCATTTTCTCTCTCACACAACACACACACTTTACTGTCCCTTGCTGCAATCTGCTAGATTACTTACCAATACAAACCCCATTTCGCTTCTGTTATCCTACAATGGCAAAAAAAAAAAAAAAAAAAAAAAAAAAAAATCATAAATATTTAAGAGTTCCAGAGCCACAATTCATTTTATTTTTATGCCAAGTCAAAGTCAGAAATCCCCTGTAACCACCTTAAAAGCCTCAGCTCGATATATCAGGCCATTTAGGAGCATCGAAGTCCAAACAATGGATATCCAATAACGCCATTTGTAAGTAACACACAGAGGAAAAGATAGCAAAAACAGATAATAAAAAGGGCATCAATCTTCTTTATATCCCTCTAGTGCCCCTTGAACATCCCCTTTGCCTGTTAAGTTTGTTTAAAAGTAGTGAGACTTGCATGCAATAGCATTGATTTGACAACAGTAAACTAGGCCGCAGTCAATAGGCTCTATCAGTTATTACACAAGTCAGCTAATTCTCAGCAAATGTACTTAAATGCTCTTTTGAAAATGCTTTCATGCTTTGGTCTCTACTCTATGAGCTATTGATATATTGACAAAGCTACAACAGCTACTGAAATATCCTGTTCAAGTATTCAGCCCTGCAGTCATCACACATCCAATCTTAGCTCACCATATGACTAACCACAGCCAAAACCGCTTTTATGACATTACATTATCCCTCATCACTCACCGTTTATTCCCTAAGTTGTGAAATGCTGGATACGTCCATCTTTAACATATTCTCAAACTCAAGTATTATTAACAGAGGTAATTTGAAAATCATACAGCCAAGCTATTTGGATATTATATTCTGATGAAAAATATTACACAGACAATATTTTTTAAAATATTATTTTATGTATCAAAAATTTATTTATGACAGAAATTGTTGATATATTTTACATTTTAGCACCTGCTGTATGTGTGCCTTCCTAGTAGAAAGAGCATTTACAACATCAACTAATCAACGGTACTATATAACTCTGTAGACACAGCTGCATGCCTGTGGATGAAAAGGCTATTTTGCTAATAGAAACAAAGAAGTTGTTGAATTGAAAACATCTTTGTATTAGTAGCCAGGCAGGAGCAGTGTCCTCAATTTCCTGCTGGCAGTCGCAGCTGCAGAATGAAACAACTGTCTGAGGGAGTGATAGATGTATAGATTTTGTTTTTACACATTACTTCTAAAAGCCAGTTCGATGATCCCCTGTTAAAATAAAGATATTTTTAAAAAAGAGGATGACGGACTTCTGCTGAAAGCCATAATTTAGTGTTCTTTAGATCCCACGCGTGAACATGTTTTATTCCTTTATTACTAACCCTGTTTCTATTATGTTTCCAAGGCAACCTGTGAATTCCATCCAATGCAGCCCATCCCAGGCTGGTGAGGCGGATCCAAACATTCCCTAAAAACCAGAAATCTGCTGCAGAGTCCCAAAATCCCATCTAACTCCTGCCTGCATAATCTCGACAACTGTGTGAGAATTAGGATACTGTACAGCTGTATAGGTGCACAGATTACAAAATAATCCGCAGGTAAATTTTTTTCACCTTTAAAAACGGGGCAAGGTGTCATTTCTTAGCGATACAACACATGTACAGAGACTAATTCCCCACCTACACATAAATACACACTTTGTGATAAAACATTGCTGTGATAGGCAGCCAACATTTGGAAGCTATTCAGCTTCCTTGTACCCACCCCCAAGATCCAGCACGCTCATAGTTCTTCCTCATGTTGTCTATACTTCTTTATCGAGATGTTTATTCAACATGTGTGACACTTTTAGCACACACAACACAGAGCTCCATACATAATTTATGCAGAAAAGCAGACATATAATTCCAGGAGCACTGTCATGTCTTTAAGTGGCAAATGGCTTTGCCCATTTCTCATCTCATCTACAACAGTATTACAGAATGATTAAAGCTAGGCTGACTATAATTAATGAAAGGTCAAGAGTGGCCTAAGAGTAGGATGCAAATGGAAGAGACACTAAAACTGTAGCCACAGATTAACTCTGAAAATAGATTAGGAGAAACACTCAAAGCTATGGCAGCAGGCCATTTCTAACCCAAATCTGAAAGATGTAAAGGACAATAGCCTGAAGGTTGTCTTCTAATTAATTGTCTTCATTAACCATCCTAATACAATGATATGAAACACTTCCATTAATCTAATCATGCAAGCTGAATAAGCCCATTGCCGACACAGAGATTAAACTCATCTGTTCTGAGCGTATAAATATCAGCTCTGCTCTGTCAGTCACTCAGTGGGGACAGTTCATGGGCTCCCTCTTTCAGCATCTCCCAGAAAGACACACACCCACACACACACACACACATTCACACACTCATACAGCATCCCTGCGCTTTGTGGTCTTCCCCTCGTGAGTTTTGTCAGTGAGTGCAAAGACTTAATCAGACCCATAGGTGTCACTCTATACAAGCTGGGAGAGAGCGACTTGCTCACACACATTAATGAGGTGCGGGGGGAAGGGGTTGAGCAGCATCAGACAGAAACACACAGGGATGGGGAAAAGGAAAGAAATATGTGGAGATGACAAAAGCAGATGCTATGCAAGAGCCGTCCGGTGAAGACGAGACACTGAAAATGGCCAGATTACCTTCAGATGAGAGAGAGCAGTCTTCTTTTCCCCTGAAGAGCAGTGATTACACTAATGCTAATCAGACTGACAAGCACAAACGGCCTAATAAATAATTAACGGTAACCACTGCACTTTCCAGTATTCCTTCCCAGACTGTAGAGAAGAACAGCAGCAAGTAATAATAGTCACTCTAGATATCCTTCACTAGGTCAGGCTCCTCCTCCGTCCTTGGCCTCAGCTGAATACATGGCTATAATGGTAACTGTTTTTTCTTAAAAAATACAGAATTCTGGTCTTACCTGAGAACAGCTCCAGAGTTCCTCAAACAGTCTTGTCTTTTTTTTTTTGTTGCATACACAGTGTATCTCAGCTGACAACACTGCTTTCTAGCTTGGCTTTCATACATCCTGGAGAACCACCGCGGGGGCTGAGCTGAGTTTCTCCCTCTCCCTGGCTCTTAAGTTCTGGGAGCGAGGATAGAGCTCTGCATCTCTCTGGGCTCTTGTGTGTTGCTCTGTGTCTAAGCTCTCATTACTCTCATCATCATTACTGAGGTTGTTGTTATCATTTTTAACCAGGTGTCACAGGGCCGCACTGTAAATCAGAGAGTTATGCTCCCCCTGCTTTATCCCGGGCTGGACAGCTTCCTTTTCTTTAGCGCTGCGCTGTCGGATAAAAAGCAATCTTATTTCACACTTCACAGACTCCATCTTTCTCCCCTACTTTTCTCTCCCCCCCTCATCATCCTTTGCACCCCTTCCTCATATCAAAGTTGGCCTGACTCTGGACTAGAGGGCGCAAAATGAAAGTGACAGGAGGGTACCATGGGACAAAGAGACACAGAACCCATGCTGAGGGCTTTCATGCATTGTCCGCTCCTCATATCAGCACCTCTGTGCCCTATTCGCAAGACACCCCCTTTAATAGCACAACACACAGGAAAACACTCTCAACCTTCATTACCACCCCACCACACATGCTCACAGAGACTCTCTCCTTATGTCCTGACAAGCTGCACCTCATAAAACCACAAGTGAGCAAAACATGCCCACAACCCAGCCAGATACAAGATGGGCTTTTGTTTATGAACATCCAATAAACCACAACATGGTGTTAGCAGACACAATAATGGTCACTGCCCTATAATGCAAAAAGCTGAATTCAAATGTGGACGTGTTGTTGTGTTTAAGAAAATGATCTTAGATAGCTTGTAAAACATTCATACTGACATGTATTAGGCTGAAGATCCATTCACACACAATTGTAGATATTTTTTAAAATGGAATGGATAATCATTTAAACTAAATAAATTCATACAAAAGACACAGAAAACAATGTAGTAAGATGTCAGAAAATTCACCAAATACTAGACCTACCATGTGCACACAAAATGAAAGTCTATTTGTACTCTTCTTCTCTCCCCCATGCCCTCACTCCCTCTCTCCCACACACTTTCTCATTTTGAAAGGAAAGAAGAGCAAGCTACCTCAGCGCTGCTGGTCGGAGTTTCGTGTTAGATTCCTGACCTGTCTACAGGGGGACTTGCTGGCCTCTCCCTGTTGGCCCTGCTGTGACCTCAGGATCTAAATGTGAATGAATACTTTGTGTCTCTATGGGGCTGAGGGCAGAAGGAACAGGGGTTGCAAAGAAGGAGGAGGAAGAGGTGCAGCGGGTGGAGGAGGGGTACAGGGGTAGGGTAGCTAACAATTTAAAGAAAAAAAAATTTAAACAGCAAGTTAATCACAAACAGCAGTGATACCTCATACTGCCTTAGAACCCATGCTACAACAACCCCCCCTCCATTGGTCTCCCTGAGGTGCCTGTGCATCACACCAGCCCATAGGTCCTCAATGCAACACTTAATTTGATCCCTCTGGCATTTCAAAGTCATTGTGGCCATTTTAAAGTATGCTCTGTGGATGGAAAAAAAAGATAATCTTACAACTTTTTATGCTCTTGAAACTTAGCAAATTGGAAACTGTTATTGTACTATGTAATGTATTAAATATTTTCCCTGATGTGCAGCCTCATGGGAAATCATACTAATTAGAAATACTTTGCATGATAATGGCGTGTTTAGATACATTACAAATAAAGTGGATAAAGTGAGTGCTGCTCCAGTTCTTTTCTCTTTGTGTTTTACTTGAGTAATGAAGGAGAAGAGGATCTAGGTTAATGTGGCTACACAGGGACTGAACATTCAGGGACTGCTCACTCTTCTGCCCCATCTGACACACACACAAAACACTGAGTTCCTTGAATGCCCAAGACGATGGCTGCTAACTAACACATATTAGGACCACAATGGAAGATGCAGTCTGTACTTTTCCCTGCTAGGACGGTGGGCTAAAAGCCTGGATAAGGGGCAAAGCGTCACTGGGCAATGCTCTCTCATCTACTCTGCCTGAGGGACATTGTCCTGGACAAAGAGCTACTCTGCCTCTCTGCCACTGTCCCCACCCCCGTGTCATGCATTTATGCTTATCGTCTTCCACTGCTGCTTCTTCTTAAATAAACTTCTTTTTATTAATGCATCTTTTTATTTTTCCTCAAGCCCAAAATACAATGCCTTCACCTATTTGTGGCTATTCAAAGAAGTCAAACTGAAATAGGGTGGGGAGTGTGGGGGTGGCTGAAGGGGGGGAAAAAAGAGGCATCACCGCTGTCATGAAGGGCAATCACATCAACTCTGAAATATTCACCAGTGGGTTGGAAAATGCGATGGTACAGTTATGACAGGCGAACAGGCGACTCCAACCCCCCTCTCTCAGCCCATGGTCCCCCACCCCTCTCTCCATCAGGGCGGAAGCATGGTGGACACTCTGAATATGTATAACCCGGAAAATGTATTGATTTTTCATTTGGCAAACAGGGCCACAAAAATCACATAACCTGAAACTGTCACAGCTCTTTTGTTCATAGCTCATCTCTCCTGATGTTTGGCTTTTGCCACAAACTCTCTTTAATTACCAGGTACAGCAAGCTTCAGAGCCTTTCTCCACAGAGACACAGCCACATACAGCCTGCTGGGCTTAACAAGACAGCCCACATCTATTATATATGACATACACCCAGCAGCTTTTGTTTCATATCTAACTAATAAGTGCACTGAATATGACTGTACCTACAGTTTGTTTATATTATATACAAGATTGAGAGCAAAAAGCTTTCTTGAGGAAGAACCTGAGAATACAAAAATACAGCATCTCCCATCAAAATAGCATTAACAGCAGATGGTCCCAGCACTTATTTTATGTGTTTTTTGAAGCACTTCTGCTAAACATAAAATTCTCCTATTGATCTGAGTTTTTCTCAGGTTACGGACAGGTGCTTGCATGTTTGTCTGAATGCGCACACTTGTGTGTGTCTGTGTCCATTAACAGGTACTTATCTGTTTATCTCTCCTTTTAGGCACTGCAGACCAGTACAGTGAACTGTCTGAAAAAGATCTCTGCTTGTCGATTTATCGAATGTACCATTTGCATATCTTTGTAGTGCTTCCATCTGCCTGTGGACTGTTCTGTGGAGGTATTAGCTCAGAAAATCAATGTTGCCATGGTTGGATGTATGTAGCCGCTACCTCTACGCGTGCTAGGAGTTGGGTTCGCTGCTCCCACATGAGCCCTATTTACATGAGTCCTGCTGGGAGAGGCTTTCCCCCTAGTTCTTCAATCTTTGTAAACTTAAAATACACAAACATATTTCTCAGTATGCCCCTCCAGAGAGGGCTGGTTTGCCATCCTCCTCAATGGTCATACTGCCTCCCCGTTTCCATCCAAAGCCTTGAGCTTGACCGTCTGTTTGTTTATGAAAGCGTACGCAGAGATAAAACAGAATTCAACAAGGTTATGAATACCAATTTTGCTAATCAATTTTAGTTCAAATATGAAAAATATAGGGTAGCATTGATGTGTGTTTGCTCTCAAAGGTCGAACGGCCTGCTAAGTTCAGATGTTTCAGGTAAGTAGAGAGGAAGAGTGGAAGATAGTGTGCTATTTATTGGTTATTTTTTCCACTTATTTCTATTTATTACATCATAAAGCTATACATTTATGGATGGAGACTGTGTATAGGGATACCTTAACATGGATATATTTTTCTTGCAGACTTTAGTGGATACACAGGGCAACTTTTCTTCTAACTACCACCTGGCCGGTTGCTCATAGCTAATTGCTAAAGAAATCCAATGATTACACTGCACAGGCACTCTAAAACATCCATGAGAGTGCCACCACTTATTGGGAAAAAAAAAGCTCTTGCTACTTCTATCCATTCAGTTTCTAATACAAATCAAACATAGGGAGGTTTCTTTTACCATTTGTCTTTCTTTCTGTTCCTCTTTGCATAGCCCATCCATTACTTTCACATGAAATATGAAAAGGCAATATCCTCTCTGTGTTTGTACTGAAGCGTAATGCGATTGTGTTGTCATTTATAGGAAATAATCACAAACCTCTCTTTCATTTTCCAGTTCAAATAACCATGAAAAATTAGCCTTCAATGTCAGGGAGGACAACAAAGGGATGCACACAGACTATTGCCTCACCACTGCGCTTGACATTTCTTCTTAATAGGAAAACGGGTGGTTGTTTCTATCTTTCTTTTTTTAATCTTTTTTCTAACCACATTTTTTTTTTACCTAATTAAAAAGTTCTGCACTCAGATCTTTTAAATCTTTGCTGTGTCTTTATTCAGTGTGGTGGTTCTGTGTGTTAGAAAGAGCTGTAAGGTTAGAAAACTCTGGACCCATGCACACTCTGCACCCCGCTCATTAGCACCCCTACCCCTGTCTGTTAATGGCTGCTGCTGAAGGAAGATGTCGCCAGACAACCACTACGGGGCCTAGGTCGCCGTGACTACCGTCCAGCAGCCTGATGGATAAATAATTCAAGAGCTATCAGACTCCCTGGCAGCAGAGCAGTCCCAAAAACATACGGTCAGGACACAGCTCAGAAAGGCCTCCCTAACTGATCAGCATTTAGCCTTTACAAATGATGTACAACTAGATGTCTGTACGAGACCCCACACAATTAGCTTGAGTTGGAGTCTGAGGATCCTTTTAATTCAGGAAATCTTTATTTTCACTGTGAGCAGGAAAGTAATGGTAATTGCTTTCTATATTACTGCCATTAAATGCTTAATAGGCAGGTTGTTTTTCATTGTAATTATGTACAAAATAAACCAACTTCATAGTGCAATTAGGAAGATGCACTTGAAACAGATTAAAATGTTGCTAGAAACAACAAATGGATAAACTTTATGTCAGTGCTGACAAATATGTTAAAACAAATATAAGACTTTGTGGAGAAAAGTGGCATAAATTACTTGTATTGCTACTTTGTGTTTCTTGTATTCACATTTAATTACCAGATATCATATGTAAAGTTTTGAATGAGGTTATTTCTCAGTCCAAACTGTAACTACTTAGAAGAGTCATTATTTTATTTTCTCCCAAAAATGCTGACACTGTCAATGAAAAGTCAAAGCCATAGAGACTACAGGCAGACCTTTTTCTTCCTTGGAAAAGAGGTTAAATAAAAAGAATATCAACACTTTGTAACAAAAGCAAAACTAGATGTCTATTTAGATTCTGTGTTAAGACACTAATGGTTCTCTAACTCAGTACTTCAGCCTTATTTGCATACTTTTTAAACTAGGTTTCATCTGGCGGTATGGCTTGTGATGCATATAATGAAATTTCCTTTTAAAAGGCTAATGAAAAGACTCATCTCTCGCAATTAGCAGCTTCTTTATTCACTTGTAATGTATTAATTTATTATCACATAATTCTGCCAACACTTTATTTATTTGATTATGCAAACACCTCATCGCCTTAATTACAAAACTGACTCTGGACCGAAAGGTGGGTTGCAGTGAACTATTGTGAGCATATTTATCTTACTACACATTTATTCCTATGGTATACTGACCTGAACATAATAAGATGGGTTTTAATTTTACTGGATTTTTTTTTTTTTTTAAATGGGGAATCACTGAGAAGGCCTACAATGTTCACCCTGGAAAACAGCTTAGGCTTCACTGTTAAGTTTATTCAAACAAATGCTGCTTCCACTTCTTCTGGTGAGTGCACCTTCTCAGAGTGAGACAAGTTTGACCTCCTTCCACCCACAGTTTGACTATAGTTGATTATGATTAGGTTTATAATATCATAAGCCTCTGCCATTTAGACACCCATGATAGATTACAATCATGCAAGCAAACTTGCTTTGTCTGATTCTCCATGAACACACTATAAAACTTAGAAAGAGGGCTTAAAGCTCCTAGAGGGGTGGAACTGTGCTGCCCGTTGTGCTACTCTCCAGAGAAGGAGACTTGGAGTGATTACAGTCAAACTCTGCTACTCGGTTATCTTTGGCTCAGCCACAGGAGAGGGAGAAGACGAGACAGGAAAAGAAAAAAGAAGGGAACTGATGATGTGGCTGAAACACGGGCCAGCTGTTCTAAAATGACCAAAATGACTGGTAGTGTCTGATATGGCTCCTGCAATATGTAGCCTATTCTCAAAAAAGAAAACCCACAATGCCTCAGTAGCAATAACTGAAGTCAAAAGATTTGTAGGATGTACTCTATAAGCTATCTGATGCCTACAACTCACAGGACATCCCTTTACTAGAAAGTATGTTACTCCTAAACACAGTCAAGAATAATTCTGGAGGGAAGTAGATATTAAAGAGACATTTTACATGTCCTTGGATTTTAAGTGTAGGCCAATTAAATGGATTTGCAGCATCCATTTTGTGCTGAGTGAACAGGTATGAATGGTGGGGGGACTTGATGGCAGCAGGGATAAAGAGGAGAGTGCAAAGCGGCACTGGAAGGAAAGTGTCTTACCTGATCGGCCCATCAACCAACTACACTGAATGGATTTTTGATTTATGCACATTTGCGAAACATTATGATGATACGGCATCACATAATTTAAGGTGACTTTAACTTTTACAGGAAACTATTAATGGTGCAAGGATCACAACTGCAGCATTTGTAAAACACCGGCTTGTCCTAACCTCCTCCTCTGTTTAATGCTGACTTTGCATAGAGTTATGGAAATGAGTGGGTCCGAATTGCGGAGTCCCAACCCTTTCTGAGGCATGGTCAGAGATTAACAATCTCTACCCTTCAGAGACCTTCCCTACTGCTAAATTGGTACTGTGTTGTACCACATCTTGCATTTCTATTGTGGGCTTGTGTGGTTGTTATTGTTGCTGTTGTTTCTTTATAATGGATGTTGTTATTGTCCTCACTACAGAAGACTTTTCACTCATTAGCTAGAGGTTAGAGAGTTGGGGGTGCAAGCCCAATAAGGTACAAAATTAATTATTCATCTCAGTGGATGGTGTTTGGGTGCAACTATGGGCCCTAAAGCAGGGACTCTAACTAGCAGAGGTCTGCCTCTGGAGAACTGCTGGAGTAAACAATTGAAAAAATGTTATGCCGAGGGTGTCAGTTACCAGGAGAAAGCAAACTCTAATCACCAAACTAATCATTAAAACACGCTGCCTACAATAATATGGCTCTCTGTGGATTTGCCGGTTTCTCCCCTGTGTACTGATCCAACATCCTAAAGCTCCATCATGTCTTCAGTCTCAAGCCTGCCTCTGGCTCATGAATAGGCCCAGATACAAACCCCTCCTCTTCATTCAGCCATGGCTTCTGTTGGCTCAAGCCAGGACCAGTAGCCTCCTGAGAAGGCTGTGATAAGAATTCATTTCTTCCCATTATGTGCTCTTGTCCACTGCCTCAGTTCATCAGTTCAGCGCAACCAAGTCAATGAAAGGGCCTGTAATGAAGCAATCAGATGCAGCCTGGTTTTCTTGTCCGAGCACTCCATTCTTGGCTTCCAGACCCTAGCTCCCAGAGCAGACTATTGGGTTGGGGTGGGGGGGCTGACAAGCAGAGTGGACATAAACTGCAAAGAGGCATTAATTCAAGATCTTGCCTTTCATAGACTGAAGTATAAGCTCATCTTACATGTGGTACACACCGAGCCTGCTGTCTCCTGTGGGTTTAGAGAATCACCCAGTTTGGGAGAGCTCCATTAGTTTAACCATGCTTCAATATCACTACTAAACCCAGAACCCACCCAGTTATTGCTAGGATTTACTGCTTAAGTTACCAGTGAAGGTGGTTTGATGGAGATTTTTTTCTTCATCTTCCCTCATTTTTATCTAACCATTTTACTCTGGTGCCATCCCTTCTCTCCTGCCTCCACCTCTTAACAGCCTTTCAACATATGGAAACTATTATGGGGAGTTTGGGAGAGGAATGTATGTGTTGAATTTTAATCTGTGCCTTAAAGTAGAGGATTCTGGGTCTTCTTTGTCTTGTAATGTTGTTAAAGTTTCATTTCAAATTAAAAAAGGGCCTTTTTGATCTACCTAATATTGTTTTTTCTTCCCTCAGGGGCTGGAAATAGTTGGTGTTATCTTTGATCAGCCTCCTTTCCTTAACCTCCCTTACACGCACACACACATGTATACAGTACAAACACATACACACATTTTATGGTCTGTTTTATGGAGTGGTCAGGGTTCAATGATATGATGCCAGAGTAAAAAGAAGACTACACAAATATATATATATATATATGATAGAAACTTTGGTAGCAACAATGATACTTCAAAGCCACTAACACATGTAATACAGAAATAGAGTTGGATTCTATGTTGCTTAAAACTTAAGGGGTTCCCCAAATCTCTGACTTTCCCATTTTATGTCCTCCTCCACAGTTTACCTGCTGCCAGCCTTGGCAAAAAAGACCCTGCAGCTGGATTCTACCTGACAAGAGCTCCTTAACAAGCAGCAGTCATTAACCTCAGGAGCAGGCAGCTGCCATGTGATGTAGTGCACTCGCCCTACTGCAGAAGGGCCCTATTGATCCCAGACATACTTGGTGCCTTCCTGGATGTTTATAATCAATATGCAAATGGCCCCCAGCATTGATTCAATATTAATTTTCAATTAGGGAATTCTCATGGGGTCCTGAGGGGTCAATACAGAACCATTCAGAGGAAAGGCTTGAGCAAGTTGCAGGCATTGACGTTCCTCTGCCCAAGACAACTTACTTACTGTTTATTTAGCCTGCCGTGCTGTAAGTCCCGATTAAGGCTTCGGATAATAGGCAGAGAGACAGATGGACCTTTCTGCACTTCTGCAACACCTATTAGATAAACTGGATTTTGGTCTAAAGGGCTTGTCCAAACTAATAAGTCATCATCTCACACTTAGTTCTGCTTCTTCTTTTGTAAAGTCTGTTGAAGCAGCAAAGCCACAGTGCTAAAGTGAACTTTTCTGCTATTTGTTTCCATGTACGTGTAATAGAATTGCTCTACAAGGACAAAAATAAGTGATAAGTACACAAATGTGGGAATTGCACATGCTTAAAAGCAGGTACAGAACAGTTCTAACATTAAACCAACAAACAACAACAAATCACAAATCGGAATGATAACTTGTAAACCCCATTTCAGAGTGTTAATGGGTATAGGAGGGCGGGGCCTAACAAGCTGCTTAATCTTCACTGTCTTAACCTTAGTTGTTTTTTGTGGCAACACTTTCACCGCCATAAAACCCTCATAAAAGCCCCTCTCAATAAACATAATCATGCAGTACATTCCAGTTTTATTCACATAATATAAACATGAGACAAAGACTTTGAGGAATAAATGAAGTAAGGTATTCAAGGTTAGAAGATTCTTGCTTTTAAAATTGTATTAATTCATAATCCTATTACTCATGTACAGACAGCATACCTTTCATAAAGAGTTATTCTTTTAGTCTTTTCTTTGTGCTATCTGTCATAACAATCAGACTTTAGTAGCATTTCACATACACATTAAACATTTTTACCACATCAATCAAATTATGACATCATTCTGGATGTTAATGGATAACAAATATGTCTTTGTTGTATTATTAAAATCTTTATAGTTGACCAGTGTTTTGTGGCCTGAAGAGTGGGAGAAATTTGAAACCCTGCTCTAGTTCTGAACAGCAGATAGTTTTTTAGAAAAGATGAAGGAGAACCTGGAGATTTATCAGACTGAGATGAAGAAGAGGCATCCTTACAAAAACAATAAAGCTTCAGCTCCTGGAGCTTGAATACCCATATTTAAAAGAAAAACACAAGACAAATTGGATTAGGATAGAAAATGAAGTCGACTACTTGAGCTGATTCCATAACCTCAACGCTCAGCCAACAAATAATGTAACATCATTTAAATGCAATATTAAATACGACTCTTTTCACAAAGCAATTCCAATTTATTTGAGGGCCTCTAGAAACATTTCAAATTTTGATTCTTTAGGCTGTGAATAGTCTGGGAGAGATCACAGCTTTACAATCATGTTAACCCAGAGTGTACTAAGAGGCTGCTTGAGAAAATTGCCAAGAGTGTAACAGAGATAACCTGGTTGCACTATTTACTGTGTTTTCCTGAAGATACACTGCCTGAGGTAATTGGTTTAGGGATAACATTAATTACCACATTGCTCATTAATGGATGAAGCCTTTATTGGTTTCATTGATCAGCTGGACCTGTTAGCCATCATCCTAAGCAATGGTGGATGTAACAAGCTTACATATTGGCATATCAATTAATGCAATCAATTTCTGTCTAGCAGTTGCCATTCCTCCCTCTACTCCGCCCCTTATAATCGCCCCTCTTTTTTTTCCCTCTGTCATGTATCAAGGTGGGTGGGACAAAAGGCACAGAGTCAAAGTAAGTGTACAAAGAAATTTCCATTGGTTGAGGTCAGTGCACATTAGACTGACAGTTGATATCAGGGTCAAGGGCAAAAATTCCTATGACTGGTCTGTATTAAGAGTCATGACAGGACCTGTAATTACATGAGTTACAACTAGCTGTGCAAACCAAACACCACTAGTAAAATTTCAAATTAATCTAAAAGCAGAATGAAACTTCATCTCCACATACACAGAAATAAAGAAATAAAATAAAGTAATAAAATAAGCTTTTTTTTTTTTTTTTTTTGCTTCAAGTTATTACAATTTCTGAACAAATGCCTTTATTCCTTTAGGCCCGACCCACGAAAAAATGGTTAGAAAAGCCCAGTTTTTTTAAAAAAATATGAGGTCTTCATTTGGCCCTTTAACAAAATGTAACAAAAAAATAACATTTTTTGGGGGGGATGTCTCCCATTTATTACCATGTGATATTTTAAAAATATTATAATGTGGTCTTCTGCTTCTGGGCATCTATTAGGGGACAGAAGACGAGTATCAAATTGTGTTCAATAGGATTTTGCACAAAGTTTATACCATAAATTGAAGCAAAATGTCTCAGAAACTGTATGTAACAAATATGTCACATGAGGCTTTTATGGGTTAAAATCACAAACTTTAATTTAATGGCTTTGCAAAGTAAGTCCTTATATTAAAAGACAAACTTATAGTGGTAGCAAATCTGATTGTGCGATTTAAAGTGGGTCTCTTCTTTACTTTATCCCCCTTAAGAGAAAAAACCCACTTCCTTTTTTGAAGATCAATGCACCTTTTAAGCAGTCATTGATTACAACTAGGAATCCTTCCTGTGTCATGCTTACTCAAAACGTGGGGCTGACCTTAAATATGAGGCTGCGGCGCCCCAGTATAACATGGCAAAATGGGTAGAACACCGGGAATGAATGAGAGAGTAGGGTGTGATAAGTGAGAGCACACCATGACAAAGTGGAGGGATTTACCGTTGGGCCCGCAGCACTTCATTTGCTTAATAACAGATCATTCTATAAGAAAGTGGCTGCTTGGAGGGGGATATCACCCAACGAGGATGTCTCACTTGCAGAAATCCTATTTGAAGACAACACCTTTTGAGCGCTCATCCTCCTCCAAGCCTAAGACGATCAACGCGCATGACAGGCCCCATTAATATGACGCCCTGTGTAACCTTGCTCTTTCTCATTCTCTTCCAACAGGAACAAAACTGATAGCCAGGGAGGTGGAGCATTATGTTCCAACTGAGCATGTAACAGGAGGGGTGGTGTTCATTTTGAAAAGATGTCTTATATATCCTCCTCTGAGCCACCTGGAGCCACCTCTATGAAGGTAAGAGATGCGCATGGAACTGAGATGCAAACTGTAGCTCCCTAACCAACCTGCATCGCACATTACAATAAGAAAAATAAAATTTCGTGGGCCAAACACACTTTTTGTGTCTAGAAGTGGAATGGCTATAGATATAGGCAAGATGATGCCACAGAATTATCATCAACCTAGCAACAAGTACATGCTGAGATTTCTTCTTAAATACACCATGAAGATTACACCTCCACGGAATACCACTGCAAAACTGTAGAATTTACTGGAAGCTTCATGGATGCAAGATTGACAATGTTTTGTGTCGAGTGGAAGACCAGATATGCAGGCAGTTAGTTGGGCAGCTCTCACTTGCTCAACGCAGGACCTCCTGAATGCCCCTGTCCCCTGAGCAGCACACAAGTGGGCTGAGCAATTAACAATTTCATGTTGATTGCCTGAAGCATGTTTTGCTATGCTATAAAGATAATAGCATGTAGGGTGCAAAGGCAGTCCCCACTCCCCCTCCTCTAGTCTTCCTCTATTGCTTCCATTTCTCAATTCTCTCCTGTGCAATTCACATGTTGGAATGGCATGGTGCCTGCTTGCTTTATTAAAGACCCTCTCTCTGCTTAGAGGGCGCATTTAAGAAAAAAATATATGAAGACGACTCCCTGAGGAGTAAACAGGGATGATTATTAAAGGGAAGGGGAAAACTAGAGTCTTGGTCTCCCACTGGCTTCTTGATTTGAAAGTCTAATTTAGCAACTGCTCACAACAGGCATGCAGGTAGACAAAACAAACAGGTTCCAATTCGGAGCATGCTCAGAGAGGCTGCTGGTGACGGCCCTCATCCTCCTCATTCTCTCCCCTAATATGGCATGACAACAATCCACTCTGGACATGAAGATCACTGCTGTGCAACAGGAAAATCTGGGTGCTATTCATGTTCAGAGCAGAACATGAGACAGTACATTAATAATTGTGTAAAAGTAAATTGGCGATGTTGACTGTTAACCAGCAGATCTCATTTCTTCAGTTAATTTTATCATTTTTACAGATGTGTGCAAATAACAAAACTGCAATATCTGCATTCCCCCCCAAACTGCTGTTTTATAGAAAAAAGGATGTGCTTGTTTATCATTACTATAATAAAGTACACCGTGAATGAAGGGAAACAGGCTGATTCACACTGAGTAAACTCTAACCAGAAAAAAGAATACTGACAGTACCCATATTCCAGCTTGTTTACTGCACGTTGCAAAGGTACTACAAAGTCATTTTCCTTTTCTAAAACTCAATACTTCTACTGAGTCTAAAAATGTAGATTTCAAGAATCCAGTACTATAAGGGGTCATATTGACAATATAAAAAATGTATGGTTTTGGAATCTGTAGGGTATGAGCAAAAAGAAATGATGAAATCTGAAAGATGTGAAATTTAGAGAAATTATTTGTGATCATTATCCTTTGGAAATGATAATTTATATGTATATATAAAAAAAATAGAGTTTTTTTGTTGTTCTTGTTTTTAGTACTTAGGTGGGTTCCACAATAAAAAGTGCATTTTGTTTTCTGGAATATGCCAGTAGTGGGGGGCCTCAGTGTCCTGAAAGCCACATTACTAACAATCTGCCCCTAGGGGTATTGTTTTTACTATGTGAAAACAAACCCTAAAGACATCAGGAGTAGCCACGGACAATAGGTTGCAGCAACAGCCCCTCCTGCCCTTCTGTCCTGCCCTCTGCAACCCCCTCTCTCACCTCCCAGGCTTCGGGTAGCCTTTCCACCCCCTGGCTGAGTGTGAAAGTCCAGCTGGCGCATTGACTGTCTCAATACCTCAAAGAAGCAAACTAGAACTGCATTAAAGGCCCTACATTGTTTGCGATATGGAGCCAGTAATTAATTTGCATTCTAAAGAAACAAACATGCACACACTCTCTTATATGCGATAAGGAAAAACATGTTTTTGTATTAATTTATATGATATAATGTCTACCCCCTCCCGATACACAACACCACACATGCACGCACTTATAAATTGCAGTCACATCCCCCTGCTAGAAGGGGATGATAATTGCGTACGGCCAATAAATTACTGCTGCCTCCACATCAATTATAAGCATCACGTCTGGCAATGAGGAAAATGAGATCTTGTGACAAATTTCATGAGGCTTGGCTGCCCAGCAGCCTTTCTTAACATGCTACAGATAGCAATCCCTTATCTAGCCTCTGTAATGGGGAGCTACGGATAGAGAGATGGAGCTGCAGCCATTTAATTAAAAAGCTGGGGGTAGGGGGTGGAGAGGTGTAATTCATTGAAAAGGCACAGGAAAGAGACAAAGCCTTTGTCTCCAATACATATTTTGCTCAGTATTGTCACTCATCAGAAACAAAGTTTGTATCTCTTCTGACAACAACTCTAGAGATTTTTCCCCATTTTTGCACCCATTTCTTCACCATTTTCTCCTCTGTTTCGTTCCCTGTGCTTTCACTGTTTTTGTTATTTCCCAGGGGCCTTCTGTTTTCTCCAATGGGACAGCTACTGCGTTTTTTTACGAATGACTGCAGTGGACAGACAGTGGCACTGAATGAAATGGCCCCTACACCTAATTGTATTCCCACCTGGGGAAGGCAGGCAAGGGCGGAGGCTTCAAGAGCAGAGCAATGAGGATTTATGGCAGATGGGGAGATGGCAAAATAAAACACCGAAAGGTATGGCCCCTAAATCTTATTCCCCAGTGCAATATTCACTGTAGTCACAACTGGGTGTGCTGATAGAGCACTGAATAAAAACGACTGCTGTGTTCAAATCATGGCTGTACTCTCTACTAATATTTAACATCATTAGAAAATCATTAGAAAACCATCATAAAACCTGGGATTATGACCAGAGCATTAAACACAATGATTATTCAGTGTGTTCCTTCCCCGCTTTGCCTTGGAAATGAGATTTGCACTGCTGCGGCTATGTAGGGGAAATGTATGAATATTTTTCATAATTACTGTAACATTTGAAAAACATTGGCTTGCATGAATTACTATACCATTATGAAGTTGTGTTTGTCTGCCCAAAAGCAAAGTTTTCAATAAGGCTTTGCATGGGATATCATTAATGCATTTTCATATGGGCCTCATCGGGATAATGCCAATATTTCATAAAATGTTAAGCTTACAATGCTTTCCAGTTATACGGTAGCAAAGGCTCCCAGATGCAAATCATTTGGAAAAAAATAGAAGAGGATTTTTTTAACATATTTGTGTTTGCATCATCACAATGATAAGACTCCAGTTTCAAAGGTGTTGGAACATGAGAAAGACATGCAACTGTGGTGTACTTACTTATTGTACAGTAATGGATATCATCTTTTAAGGAAAAAAAGGGGGAAGAAATCTTGCAAATCTGCTTTTAAGACCACAAGTAAGACCATATAAATCTGCAATACGTTGAAGAGCTCCTCTACTTGGAGAAAAAGAGGGCCGATAGTGTCAGAGTTGAGTCTTTACTTTTTGGGATTTCTCGGCAGCCCCATTATCAACAGCAGCCATCAGCACAAAGATAAAAGATCCTAATGGAGCTGGCCCTAGTGGAGATGAAAGGTGCAGAGATGGCACACTGTTATGAATCTCTAATGCAGCCCATGTTTCTAAGGTAATGACTGACTCTCAGGTCTCTTACACAGGCATTCTTGCTCACGGCACAGGCGATAAGGGTATCCTATTCCTTGTCACTACAGTAAGCAGTAAGGTGTGAAGTTCATGGCCCCTTCCCTTATTGGTACTGGGAACTGCACCGAGAAGGTACACTGAATATCTGTAAAGACACACATTTCAATGTCGCTCATATTAAGACAAGCGATTGGTGTAACAAGTTCAAAACAGAGGCAAGGTTGAAAATAATATTCCTTGTCATCAGTGAATTTGACTCATAGTCTGTTGCTACTCCTCATATAAATGCAAGCCACTGTGACAGCATGGAGAACTGGCAGATAATATAATACTGTAAGGAATTCCAGAGACTTTTTCAGACATTAATCTTTGTTTGTTTTACTGTAGGTTAAGACTATACAACATATTCATTTTTGGGTCATGATAAGCAGGAGGCTAATGTGAGAGCAATTCCTTGTCAAGCATTGCAGAGTAATTTAACTGACACTTATAACAACCGATGTTCTTTTAAATGCATTACTTGGCAGATATTTTAGCTTTTGTCCCTTAAACTTTGCCAGCAAAAAACATGCCCTATGAACAACAGGGAGAGGTGAAAATTCATAGTGGGAGAAGTCTTTTCTCCAGTCCCTTTCACAGAACCTAATGGATTGTGAGCACTTAATGCATTAATCAATCAATATCTCTCACTGTACATCAGCAGCGCGACCAAGTTATGAATGACCTTTGCAACAAAAAAGGACACTTAAATGCACACAAGATTGCTCCTAGGTTAGCATCTTGGGCCCGATTTTTACCACGCATGATTACACCTTCACGGGCAAAAGGCCGTAAATGATGCACTAAATATTCTGAGGTCAGTTTGCACATGAATTTGCTGGAGACAGACTGTAACTTGGGCTTCTGTATTAATTTTCTTACAGCCTGCTGTTCATAACTTCCACAATTTCATTAAGACTTGAATCCACTTTCCATATCATGCTAAAAACGCTTATGTGTTTTTACCTTTTGCATTATAATAAGCTGTAGGTAGCAGGCTTTGTCACTAGGCAACACAAGAATTGCTTTGGCTTCTTTTCTCTGTAGTATGGCTCACACATCAATTTAAAGATGGTCCCTATCTTTAAATAAACAAAAAAAAAAAAAAAAAAAAAAGGAGTAGGAAGGAATTGTTGTAAGTAGTGGCTTAAAATCCAGCGGTTTCCCATTCAAAGTTATTTTTAATATTACATCCGTTTAAAGGTTTATTGAATTATTAGGGTCAGTTAAATTTGAAGGTTTTCTTGTATTAGCTGAAGGGTTTATATATGTAAAGTCTGGCATGAATTGCTTCTCATAAAAATCTACATATGTAAAACTTAAATAAAATATACTAGCTCCCTGCATTTATGTTTTACCTTGTGTAAGCAAGAAAGGATGAAATGTGGGATGATGGTGGAGAAAGAGCTTGGGGTGGTCATGAGAACAGGCATGCTTTTGAGAAAAAAAAAATAGATGAGAAGACACACATTCAAAAAGTCACTGGATTTTGTGTCAGGCCAAGTGACAGTCGACATGGAAAAAACATTAGATTGGCATACTAAAAAGCTCCCTTATGGGATTTTATTTGCAAATAAAATCCTATGTGGGAGCTTCTTTGGTGTGCAGGCATGTTTCTGCGCCCTGTCTTGTGTATTGGTGGAGCATGGAGGTGAAGCCTGGAGACAGAGTGGAACGGACAGGAGCTGACTGCAGAGTCAGAGAAAAGAAGAGCCCAGAACAAGAGCACAAACTAATGCTATTGTGATCAATGAACAATGGTCTTGAAAAGTGACTGCATAGAGCCCTTAAACAAAGCAGCCATTGCCATTCACTCTCTCCCATCTAATTAGATTCTTTTGCCCAGTTTAACATGACAAAAAACAGCCCATTTTTCCTAATTCTAGCTGCCATGCTGGCCCCTGCACCACCTTAAATCGAGTAAGCCTCAGAGCGCATGCCTGTCTATTAGACTGACAACTACTTGTGACATGGATTCAAACACATCCACAGTGTTCTCTGCCCTACATCTCACACAGAAATATGTGCCCCATCTCAACTTTCCCAAGTGCTTGAAATATTCACCATATACATGAGAGGGGCTCATTTCCCAAGAAACTCCCACTCACCAAGCACTACTTTACAGATTTGACTGAAAAATACCTGGATTTTCTTTTCTTTCTTTTTTTTTTTTAAAGAAATGATCTTCAAATAGATTTTATGTCCCCATGCAACCAGAAGTTGATGCGTCTCCTGCAGCAAGGATACAATGTTCTCCACAGATTATAGTAAATGTGGCTCTCTTGAGACACACAGCTCAGCATATGCTTCTGGTAATAAAAAGTGAAAAGAAAAATGTGGTAAAAACACAGACGAGCTGCTAATTATGTGAATCTCAAAGCAATTTAATGAGTTCCAATGAGGTGCTTGTACAGCAGATGGTATTGTAATTCTATTTCATACAAATAGTTGTAATATTGATTTATGCATCTCAGGTTTTTCTTACATTCTAAATAAATATTTATAAACCATCAATACTGAGCCCTTACTTACACACAACATACTTATGCTTTACAAATTATGTTTTGTGACAACATGTTAACCCATTGTCAGCTAAATAAGATTTATGAGATCATTATTCATTGACAAGAAATAACATATGCCCCACTGTTATTGATCTGTAATTTTGTATCCACATCGTTGCCTAAAACCAATGAATGTTTAAAACTAAACGTACAGGACCATATAGTTTATGTTTCAGAGAATGAACACATGAGCTCTTAAACCTCTCTGTTCATACAAATGGCAAATTATATTAGTGATAACTAACATGAATCCTAAAAAGCCTATGATTACTAAAAGAGAATGACACCAGAAATTAAAATCTTTTTGGTTTTGCTAATTACAAAGCTGGATATAGTTTGATAAATATTAATGAACCTATTGAAACTGACTTATGAACAACATATGGTTGCTATATATATATATATATATATATATATATATATATATATATATATATATATATATATATATATATATATATATATATATATATATATATGCCTACTGAGTAGAAGCTGAAAAGATCTTCATACCAGCTATTTAAAAAAGAAAAGAAAAGTTGACATTCATCCCTATTTGGACATTTCCACTCTGCTGCTGAATCTACTTGATGTCTCTTTGCATGCTTACTGAGCAAGTAGCAAAAAAACTGACCTTTGCCTGCATCTTAAGTTATGGATCATTTATCTTAATGCTTCAAATGACTAAATATGCAGAGGGCACTTGAAGGCAGTGTGTAAGACAACCAAAAATAGAGGAAGTAGATATGCTTTCTTGAAACCATTACCAATTTCTTGCAAAGCAAACAGAAAGAAAATTGCTTTGCATTCACCACAAAGCAGGGATCTTTCACATGTAGAGCACCTTTTTCTTTTCTTTTTTTTTTTTTTTAGCAAAATAGAAAATGAAAAATCTCTCAGTGAAAGATATGTGTACACACTTGTGCTTTCAGTTCCACAGGAGGCAAGTTGTTAAACAATCTTGCTCATATATTAAATATATATATATATATATATATATATAAAAAACTCTTTTCATTTGGAACTGATTATTTCATACTTGGTCAAAATCTAATTTTTGCTCTAAAACTCTCTCTTCCAGTGTATCAGCGTACATTTACATTGTAAATGACTCGTTTCTGGCTCACTTTCCCCTCACTTAAATGTCATCCATCAGCCTGCTCCTTTGCTCCAAATGGACAGCAGGAAGAACATATCTACAGCCAACTAATAAAACAACAGCCGCAGAGCAGAATTTCCAGCCAGACAAAGAGAGACAGTGAAGGATGGGCTATCTGGACCAGGAGGAACTCAATAAATTTGACTGAGTCAAAGAAAAACTATTTGTTCTTGGATTGTTACCGGGCAGGCGATCACACCTTTATAACTATACAGGATAACACCCTTTCTTTGACAAACATTGCTTTCACAGAGTAATTACTGTCTACATATTAACCACCATCAAACAACACAAACTATTGTTTATTCGTTCTGCTAAACAATTGTATTGTGTATAACAGACATCTCAACATACCAATGTCTTACTTTGTGTCAGCTCAAAGGGAATATTACATGAAAAAAAGCCAGACAAAGGCCCTATAGACCTAAAGGTGCTTTGTAATCAATGGCATCCTACCATGGCATTGCTAGGGGTATCGCACTCGAAGTAGTGTGAGAATTTCTGTTTGCTGCCAAAATCCAGCTTCAGGGATAGAGGGTGGGGGAATATTTGTGGAAACTAGACAAATCCAGAATAATTTCCATCTGTGGAAAATTCCCTTTAATATTATACACCAACATACAGTAGAGCCATCCTCCCACTCATATTATCCTTTGTGTTTTTCACCAAACTCATCCATTTCTCTTCATCATCCCTCCTCTTACCCTCCTCAGGTGGTGTGTAGTGTACTGTCAAGCACAGCGTGAATCAATGACTGGTGCTCACGCCCACAGGTAAAGGTTAGAGAGGTTCACTATTGAATTATTTCTGCACTTCTCTCATTGCTGCCATCTGCCTGGCTGCTTTTAGTTGATGTGGTTGAGGCACTAGAGGGGACTCTTTTTTTGCTAATGCACTGCAACATGAATGCATGTTGTGTGAATCCTGTCTGAATGTTTTTTGGTCTGTAATGATGTTTTCATCACATATAACAAACATAGCACAAATTTTTCATATAAAACAGCATACACACTCACGTACCTGCACACAAGCGGGCTCAAGCACACTGTGTTCACTACTCGTGCCTATCAGACAGTAGATAATGATTCACAACGTGTGTGCTTTCAGAGAGCCATTGTTTTATCTGCCTTTATTCTAATGGAGCCTTCGGAGTTTGAGGGCAACATGCTGCTGGATAGGGCATCCTTCACTCTCTGGTTTTGTTTTGCTGTCAGCGAGGCTGGTCGTCTCTGCTGAACTCATCCATAGCACAGATCATGCCCTTTGATCCACCAGCTCTCTCTGGGGGGCACAAACAGCCTTATTAAAAATGGCTAAATAAAACTTTCCTGCCTCGACTCAATAGTTCCCAAACTTTACCCCCATTTCTTCTCTGATGTTGCCTATGGTCAAATTGAGCTGCCTAATTCTGACACTGAGCAGAACTCTTTGCCCAATACCAAAACACAGAAAGAAATGAAGCAATCCAAGTGTTTAACACTTTATTGGTTATATTTCCTAGATTACCTGGCACACACTTGCACTACAATCAATATCAAAGACAAGAAATGCTGGACAGTAAGAGGATTATTGAGCCTTGGGGGGAGAGTTCACGTAAGGATCAGACAGGAAATTTATTAAAAAATGAAATATTACAACATCTGCAAATTACCAGTAAGAAAAAAAGCCAAACAAGTGAAAAGTATCTGTTCTCTACTGTAACCACAGGTAACTTTCTACCAGCATGCGTATAGCAGTGTGTGTGCTGCATAACTAGTGTTTGACAAAGATGATGCACCAAAGCGGGTTTGACAATGAGATGA
The DNA here is from genome assembly GCF_017639745.1 of Melanotaenia boesemani. Classification (NCBI taxonomy): domain Eukaryota; kingdom Metazoa; phylum Chordata; class Actinopteri; order Atheriniformes; family Melanotaeniidae; genus Melanotaenia; species Melanotaenia boesemani. The sequence continues at coordinate 21,262,204 of NC_055682.1, forward strand.
ACTTTGTAATTCAGCTCATTCCGTGCTAAAAATAAAACTTATATAAACAGCAAGCTATACAGTATATACTCTATCAGCCACATTTTGTATGAATTAGTCCTTGAAGAGCAGAAATGTGTTTCTCCTTCATCTCATCTACCTGTGGCAGTGACATGACTGCTGCTATAATTAAACCCATCACAACCATTATGTCTCTGGCACCTAATCTATTCCCTCCTTCTCTGTCTGTCTGTAACCACAGACTTCCCGCCTGAGTCCTGACTGACAGATCCTAGGGAAGCTGTGGTCACTCTGTGTGAGTGACACGAGGGGCAGCAGGGCTACTGCATTACCTCTTTACCCTCCCTGTGAGCTCCTCCTGGTCATGCAATCCCGCACCTCATACCAACGATCGCCACCTCTGCTCCAATATCCAGAAGCAAAGCCTCTGGGCCCGAAAATAGAACTCATTAACACGTTTAGTAAGTACAAATGAGATGACTGTCTCTTGATGGACTGTCTATCTTTTGGATCAGCTTTCAAGGAGAGTGTGTGGTAATGACAAGAGAGGGGGAAACCAATATTATAATGTGCTGTCGGCCTCCTCTGAAAATGGGCTTGATGACAGGGAGAGCCTCTTGCACCCACATATGGCCTAATTTTCAGTGCAGACACCTATGTGTGTGCTCAATTATGGGTATGTGAGCTTGCAAAATAAAAACTGGTGCATATTTACACCCACATGACATAACTGACAGTAAAATCACACATTGGGCATAAAACATACAGAACACAGACAAGTTGGCTCAGTATGTGCAAGTCTCTCCACGTATAGATATTGCATTAACAAGAATGTGGTGAAACTTTGGGCAACTATGGCTTTGCTTGTTTTGTCCTCATTCAGTTCATTACTTTCCTGATCATCTCCCTTTCTTTATAGATTATCACTTGTCTTTTACATTAATGCTGCCTCTGTTTTCTTCCAATCCAGATGTATTAGACAGGGCGGCACACAGGAGTCAGACTTTCCCCACCTTCCAGTTTCAAGGCAAAGCTAACCAGTATTTACAGAACGAAGGTTCACTCAGGACTGGTAGTAAAAATCTGGACACCAGGCATTCTTATTCACAGCCTATCCCAGAATAGAGTGGTGGCTTTTGGGTCAATTTGTTATAACAGGAAGAGCAAGGAGAGGAATTCAGACCAAGCTTGCGAAGGAGGAGAGTCAGGGAAAGAAAAGACTTGTCTGTTTTACAATAGTTTGAGAAGTAAGGTCATATGAATGCTGAAATATGACTGGAAAATCTATAAAGCCATCATTTTGACTTTTTAATAAACGTCTAGTCTTTTGTAATATTTTCAAAATGAAAAGTAATGTATTTATGAATTTCCTGGCACGTTCTACAGACAGCAAACAATTTCCTATGCTGCCTAGATGCCCTTCGGACAGGGATTAGAAGGCAGGCGACTGACAGAGGCCTGACTGAGCTGCGGGCCCTCTGGGGCCCTGCTCATCCAGGCCTGCACAGCACTCATCCTCATATCCACTCTGCATCACCAGGGCAATAACAGCCTTTATTAAAAGCGTATTGCAGCATTGTCTGTCTATACAACTTACTTTCAGATTGCCCATAATGTGGCATGTAGAAAGGGTCTGGTGGTTAGGGGCTACAATATCCTGTTTCTGGAAAGGTTTACTTTGCATTTTAACAAGCATGAATAAAGAAAGACATTCCAGAAATGGCTACCGTCTGTTTTTCTCTTGCCTGTGGGAAGCAAAAGCTCAGACTATGTCCCTTGCATGCCATCAAAGCGTGGCCTGGATCACCTCTGATTTTACCTGGCTTTCACAGCTGTAGCATAGCCTTGCGGATAGTGTAATATCAGGCCTTACGGATAGTCTGATATCATGGGGGAATAGCCTCATGTCAATCTGTTGCAAGCAGGGGAAGAAACATTAGAATTATTATTATGCATGTCAGCAAGGTATAAAAATTTGGACAAAGTGGATAGGTGCACATCTTGTCTTCCATCACTAAATCTATGTGGGCTGCAAGGTCTTGTGCAACCCTAAAACAAATACTCCCCCCCCCCCCCCCCCCCCCCCCCATAGTTTAGTAAAGCATTTTTCCATGTCACTGTTTATTAGCGTGTCTTAAGAATTATGCATGAGGCAGAGAGGGAAGCATGTGGGGAGAGAAGAGAAATGCCTCTGTTGTCAGAGCAGGCCTTGCTATTAGGTGTGTGACCCTGAAACTGCACCCCTTTTAGCGAAACAAGCAATGGATCTCATACTGGATACCACTATTATGCAGTAATTTGTATGCATCCATTCGTCTCATTTCCATTTAATAATGCACACAGCTTCCCTCCCCAGTTTCTCAAACTGGTCATTAAAAGTAATGCTTATCTAAACTGGAGGCTTAAGTTGCACTTACAAGCAGTAACACAGCGGTAGCTGAAACAACAGTATAGGCAAAGCAGGATATCCTCCCAAAACAAGTTTTTGCCCTTGAATATGTGGCTTATTATGTCCACCCAGGCAGGAGACAATAACTGGTGACTGCCCAGGTGGCCCCAGCCCCAGTCTTCTCCTTCTCAGCCTCCTCGGCTCACAGACAGGGATTTCCTCCTGCGTTGAGAGCCAAGCCGCCACAGCCCAGCGATCAAGGGCCTGCCATCTGTGACTGGGGCAGATTTACAGCAGGAGCTAATCCACACTGTCAGCCACGTTTGTTTTCCATCTCTGCCTGCTTTATACACATACATGAACTTATACATGTACAACTAAATTCTGAAAATATACAAATATATCTCCTCCTGAAATGCTCTCCTCTGCATCTTTGTCTTTTGTCCTCCTCTCTCTCATGGACACATAGGCACAAAGCAGATATTTCATGTGCGAAGGAATTCACCCTTCAGTGAAATTTCACTTTGCCCTTTTTAAAGTCATGATCCCATTCTGTTATACTCAAAAAATAACTTTAGTCGATTAGATGCTTAGAATGAGAAACCTCAATGTGTCACCGAGTTATATGCCCTGGTGAACATCATTCAAATGAAACAGGGTCATCATATGCTTGAGTGTCACTGTAGGTCTAACATGTGAACTCCCCAAACTTGTATTTTTTCCCCCACTTATCCTGCATCATTTTCTAAACATAATTTCAATATATTGTTCTCTCAAGTGCAAATGCAACCTACAACTTTTTTACATGTTAGCAATGACCATGCGATATCAAATGAGCTTGTGCCATCTCTGTCACATGCATGTATCTGCATTTGGCGTGTATCTGCTAGCACTTATACTTAAAAGTAGAGGATATCACTGGTGCATTGAGTTAATTCAGAGCTGAGCATTATTCAGTGATCTCTGCACACAGGACAGCTGTGTGGGGTTGGGGTCCCTTTGAGACTCCCTTTGTCTCCCCATAGATAAAGGGTTAAAGAAGACAAATGGAGGTGGGGCCACAGAGCAACATGCCTAAGCAGCACATTTATATTATGAGCAAGAATTAAAACATTGCAGGCCTTTTGTCCCAGTGTTAGTCTAATTAAAAAGAAACCTAATTTCTGCTGCCCTTGCTCTCCTCAGACCTCGAGCCCAGAGATTTTGCAGCTCCAAATCCCTGAAGTCTATATTTGCTGCATCCTTATAAGAAACAATAATATGCAAAATTATAAAACATACCACATCCTGCATCAGCTAGCTCATTCCTCTCTCACTGCCATAGTAACCTTTCGGTCATATTCATCTTAAGATCATGACTCAAAAATAATATTGTTTCAAATTCTAGGGGATTTTAAACACCAGTCTGTGAAATGCAACATGTGTTTGATCATATTTGTAAGGAGGCACAGCAGATTTCATGTGCTTTGGGGAAAATCCAAAGCAGGATGTAAACCAAGCACCTAAAACAGCAGAGAAACACTGGCAAAATCACAGCAGCAGGCGAGGAAAATTACTGTCTAGGTGACCCAGAAATCCAGGGGCAACTTTGTTTAACAAACCAGGGAATGTTCCACCACTTTAACAACTGTGCCTTAACCACAAAAAGAGCCCTGTGCCACAGTAAAGCAAGAGAGGAGGAAATTAAATATTACACTGAGAAGGACTGGTTCAGCCCAAACTGAAGGGGGTGGAGCAATGCTGTGGACCAGCACTCTGATGTTTTTGATTGAGAAAAGGAAGTATGCGTTTAGAAAGCAGTTTTAGAGATTATACATGAGGATATTTGTTTTGGAATATGTTGAAGTATTTGATCAAGATAAGTATTTAAAATTTGTGCACTCTTTAACAAACAAATTAACATGTTATTGTGTCATAATCACTAAGACTTCTGATTCGGAAAATTAGTAAGTAAGACAATTATTTCACACTTCAATAAAATAATATCTAAATGATTCATTTCTAAAAAGAAAGATGTCAGCAATCATGCATCAACGTAAAAGTGCATGATCACATTTAAAGATACTGAAGTCTAAAAAGATTCTGTTCAGTGTTCAAGTAAGTGAGGGCTAGTATAATGTGATGAAGCTCTACGCAGTGTTATTCTGTGTGTAATGATACTGCCCACGCACAACCCCACTGTGAGGGCACATTGCCTAACTCAATGCTCAGATCCCTTATCTTGGCACAAACATGGGCATCTAAAACATAAAAAGCTTAAACAAGTAAGAAAAAAAAAGATTCATAAACATGGCAGTAACCAAAAACTAATTTATTTGCAAACAACACAACTCTTCCTTTTAAAAAAAATAAATTCCCAACCCCCATTCCTTTTAACCTAAATGGCCCTTCCTCTTGCCTTTGCATGTTCGCTTGTCCACTGTACTGTAGTCATTAACATATTTGGAGTGCAGTGAGCAGAAAGCTTAATTGTCCCTAATTGCTCAGCTAAATATGTTCTCTAATGATTTGCTTCAGATCTGTGACTGCCTTTTGCGCAATTTCCCGGCTGCTGGCTTCATTATCCCTGCCTCCTTGGAACAAAGCGTCTTCACAGGCTGGCCTTTTTTTTCTCCTACATAACACAGACAGTGAGTATGTGTGCGAGGGAAGTAATGGTTCCCTTTTGGAGGGACGCACAACAGAGGCCCTTTGTCAGGGCACAGGAGTTAAAGTGATTAGAAAACCAAATCTCTACTAAGAAAAAGTGTTAATTGACCACAGCTCACTCTTCTTAATCAGTTCATAATAAATGGGCAGTAGAGGCACTTTGTTTCAGCTATGCTGCTGCTGTGTTGGTGTCTGTTTTTGGTGTTGTTGTTCTATCAGCTGCTGCTGTTGTTCAGCTCCTCCTCCAGCCTTAATGCTTGGTCTCAGAGTGACTTTAATGGCTAAAAAGGACAGCTTCCATTAACATACTTTAGACTTTGTAGGACTATTCTGTGGAAATTATAACTGCACATTTAAATTAGATAAAAAAACAAAACATGATTTAGTGATTATTTTATGTCAGTTTAATCAGTGTAAACAGTATACATAATGTTGCCCCCCCCTTAAAAAAGTAAAACAACAAGTAGAATAACAAAAGCACAAAAGCACATTAAGAAAATGTTGTGTTTTTGGAGCCAGATGTCAACCATTTATATGAATACTAATTCTATGGGAAAGTGAAGGCAAAATAATTAATTCATGAATGTTGACAGCTCAGCTGAGACACCCGTGAGTTTATGTGTTTGAAAAATGGAGTTGCATAACTGATAGGCGCTCAAGAGAGGAAACAAAATGATCTCATGCACACATAAAGAGCCATAGGGGCATGTTCTGACCTGTATCTGAAGTAGGGCATTTGCGGATAGTAAAAATGGAGCTGAGGTCCTCCTCCTCCTCTGGCAGGCCCTTCTGCAAGCGCTGAAGTTTCCTGAGGCTCTCACTGCGTTGGTGCTTCATGGAGCGCACATGCTGGATCAGGTTGAGCTTGGCCTTGGTCGAGTAGTTACAAAGCACACAATGGTAGTAGCAGGCATCTCCCTCCACCGCGTTTTCGTGCTGCTGCAGGTGCTGTGGGAGGAGATGGGGAGAGAGAAGGGAACGTGGTGAAAGAGAGGAAAGAAAAAAAGAAGTTATTGTAGATGGCAGATAGCTGGCTAGGCACCACCGACTCACTTTCACTCACACAGTTGGCAAATGAACAAATCAATTCCCAATCACAGCCCTGTTGTTTAACATCCAGACCTCTTCCACTTCAGGACAACTGTTTGGACTGCACACTTGTCTGTGTGAGTGTCTGTATCAGCAGGCTAACAGGACAAGAGAGGCCGGGGAGGCACGCAAATCTCAGGGGCCCAAGGGCGAGCAAGAATCGCATCAGCCATCCTTCAGAAGCCGTGGGTCTGCAGCCTCACAGACGGAAGGAAGCATTGATCCCCTTCACTCAACAGAAGCTTCCCGTCTCTGAAAAGGAAACTCCAAACATCTGCCTGTTTCACGCATGGGATGCTAAATATTGATCATGGCGAGTTAAATCCTCGCTCTCATAGAGAAAAAGAGGCAAAGCCAGCCTGTGGTGAGACAGGAAGGGGACTGAGTGCATTCTGAGAGAAAATGGAACATTCCACAACAGGAGGACAACCTTCAGAGGACAGAAAATCAGCATCAGTATTGACCCATCAACTCCAGCGCTTCCTCCAAGACTGAACAGCATGCCTAGTCCAGCCTTTAGCCCACCCTCTGTAGTGTCGCAGCATGCGTAACACCCCATAGTGACACCATGCCACCACAGCCTGTACACACACCACCAACCTCCAGTCTAATTACCTCCTGCATGGCTCAATCAATGATGCAAGGCCAACACAATATGGCTCAGCCTGGTGTGAGCAACAGAGTTATTGACCATTATCCTAAAGCATCAGACTGAAGCATGTATGCAATAAAAGCAACAAACTCAGTATGGCCACTTGTGTCCTGCCTGTTTTTTTGCTGCCCTTCTATCAAATTCAGGGGTCTCGCTGTGGATTTATGTGGCTACAATCAATGTCAATCACCGAAAGTTTTCCTCTTTTCCCTCTAAGCTTCCCCAACCCTGTGTCTCCCATGAGGCATGAAGAAGGCTAAAAATCAAATGTAAATTTAAGCATGTTATAAATTCAGATACTTGGATAAATATGGAAACTTTAAAGAATGCTTGCAATATTGGATTTATCTAATAGATTCTCACTGAAAAATAAGACATAAAAATTAACCAAATAAAGAAGAAGCTATCTATAGAAATCAGTGATGAAAGCCTCCACCTAAATAAAAAGAAAGGTTTTGTGCTTTCTCTGTGTTTTTATGCAATAGTACATTGAAGAATACAGTTCTCTGACTTCTTTTACCTTGGACATCACTCTTTCACATATCAAATCAGAAAATGTTACCATTTATTGAGAAGAAACTCAACTATCCCTCTTTCAGTAGATGGCCTGTTTGGCTGGCTGGAGGATTTAAAAGCAATGGAAACATTACACATTTAACCGCATTACATCCAAATCAGGTGTTGACAGCCTGGTGAAAAAAAAAGTCATAACAATATTATGCCTCCCTAAAATGCTCTTGTCCCTTTCTCCTAATGTTTAATTTTCTGGCAATATTGTAATATTGCCATGGGGTTTTCTGAGCTATTGTGTTTCATTCTCTTAGGTTTCACATTTCTCACTTCTACACCTAAAATGTGCATTAAGAGACACCGCTTCCAGGAAAAGGAATAGGAGATTTTTTTTCCTCTTTGTGAGCCCCACAGCTCGGTGTAATAGAGTTATTAGGTGATTGTAAAAAGCTCTGTGTGCTCTCCTTTCTCGCCTCGTTTTAAGCCATCCATGATGTCATGAATAGGTGTTGCTGGATATTGTGGGGGCCCTCCTCCTTCTCCTTCTTTTCCTCTGTGCACAAATATTGCATCAGAACTAAGGTAGAGAGAAATCTGAGAGACAGATTCAGTTATAGATGACAGCAAATCAATCAAACTGCTTTTAGCCAGAGCAGATGTCTTGAATTAAAAAAAATAAAGAGTTGCTGCCGCAAATGATTCAAGGCTCCAAAAATCTACAAGAAGACAAGTTTTAAAAAATGACAGCACCTGACTGAAACTTCAAAGCTGGTCTCATGAGGTAGAAAAAAATCCTGGGAGTTTTATAGTTTCCCATAAAAAGCAAAGGGTTTATATAGGAGTGAACTCGAGACTGCCTGCCCCAGAATCGACCATAATTCACTATAAACCTGGCTGGACAGGGAGATGGCCTCAGCAGAGCCAGAAGTGGCCTGCCCCAGTGCTTGTAGCGCTGGCTACTATGTCAAGCGGTTACACCTGTAAACCAGCACTTTCACCATCTCTGCACTGGCCATGACCCAAAGCAGTCTGGGGCATTTTAGAGTCACCGCAAGAAGAAAGCGGATCAAACCAATGACAAGCAAAGTGGCACCCACTCATTCAGTATTCCAAAGACGAGACTAGGCCAAAATTGCACAATACATAAGAGAACAGCACAGTGAACAACAAGCCCTCTGATCATCACACACAAACTTTCTCTAACATTGATTCTCACTGGATTGCTTGAATTATCCATGTGAAAGATTCCTCAGATCACATCTAAAAGCACAAACATAGATTGGACACAGTATTCTCAGGGGCCATCTTCTTCCCCGGTTCACACACACATACACATGCACATGCACTTTGAATGTGAAACATAATAATGCATGAGACAGGGCTTGTGTCTGTTTCCTATGAACCAGCAATGAAGCCCCTAGTTGATAAATCACCTCCAACTGGAGTGCTGGAATTTGGCAGCTTAATGAAAAAGTCATGTTGGGCTAGGAGGAGTTGGTCTGCCTGGCTCTGGGGTCTCTAACCGCCCTATCAAGGCCCCAACAGGAGGGGAGCTGTGGAGCACAAAGGGAGATAGCTGCCTGTGTAAGTGGCAGGGTTTCAATACCACTGAACTGTCTGGGAATTTACAGTACTTATATAGTAGATTCAGCTGAGCAAATTCATGTGTGTGATCAACTTTAGTGCAGCGATATAGTCAGCAGCAGTGAGACGTGCTGTGCGCATGTACATATAGTGTATGTGTGGCCTTATTTAACAGGTAAGTTAATAAAGAGTGTTGATTATAAATATCCACAGGCTTAACTCTGAATTGAACTGAATATTTTAAGAATGCAAAGAAACAGAAATGTATGAAGCAGCTCGTGTGATATTGCTATTGTTAAATAATCCTAATAATACTTCATTTCTTTTTTATAGTTTTTTTTTTTTAAACACGCTCTGCAGAAAGGTCCAATTCTAAGCTCTGTTTTATAGTGTGCAGGTGTTCATTGTGCTAAACTGCAGTTGAGGCTTTTCAAGCCTCTCTTGGATGGAGGACCTCCTCTCTTGCTGTGGAGGCTGAAGCGGTGCTCTGTGCTTTTTCAGGTAAAGAGGGACAGGGGCGGTGTGGGCACCACCCCATCTTCTCTCTCACAACACTACACTGCACCTTGCCCTCTGAGTGGGCAAAACATGCCGGTATCAGTTTCACCACCCACCCAGAGCATGGCATATATCTGCATTTCCATCCACTTAAATGCAAAGTAAAAGTGCACCTTTAACACAAAACAGTGTAGTTGCTGAGAGAGTCCAGCTAACACAAGATGGAGGTGGGTATTACTGGAAGAGTAGAAGGGAGAAAGAAAGCCAGTAATTTCACAGAATGGCTCCCAAAGGATCCATATAATACATCGTGTACCCGTAACAAACATATACAAAAGTATAGACAAAGAGAACATCAGACATGTACACACAACAACACACTCAAATACATGTTTACTCACATACACACACACAACCGCATGCCATTATGATCATACCCTAATTTCCACCATTAAATTTGGCAGTGCTGTTAATACAAAATTAATGCATTAAAACAGATGACTATCTGTGAGCTAAATAGCTATCAATTCCAAGAGAGCTGCTAAATTCTCTCTATGAGAGCCAGTGAGTATCTGCTTAGATATTGGTTTGTAACTGTCTCCCTGATTCTCAACACTAAAAGCTCTTTTCTATGTGTGTCCACATACTTCATGAGAGGTGACCATGGTTTAGCAGTCTGCAACCCACACCTAAAGTCACGCAATGCAACACTGCAGATCTATGAAAAGATTATTTCCTCTAAATCACAGAGGAACAAGTCAGGTTTTGACTTCCCGCCGGCTTGTAAAGTGTTATAATAAGTCACACAGAACTGTTGTTATTCAACCGTGGTGAGGTCATGGCAGCAATTATAACCAATGAGGTAACCATTTCACTCACAATCTAGTACTCCTTTTTTCTTTTTTTTTTCTTTTTTTTTAAACCAGTCCTATCCAAGATCATGACAGCAGAATGATGGTCTGGCTGCCGTATTGTGCCGAACAAATTTAGTTTGCCAAAAGGAGCCTTTTGGAGGGGCTAGCCTTAAATCTTAAATGTTATCCGTTATTATTATTATTAGCTTTTATATACTATATATATATATATATATATATATATATATATATATATATATATATATATATATATATATTTATATATACTAAACTTTGAACAACAACAAACACAACAACTGCAAGTATATGTTTGTGGGCATGTGTGTTTGTGTGTGTGTGTGTGCAGAGGTATGTGTGTAGTAGTGTGTAGAAAATATTAGAGGTGAGTTGTGCTGAGTGATCATCCAAATGCAGCCGCGCTCCCTCCAAGGATCAGATGCTCTCTGAGCATGAGTTGGGGACAGACCCCAGAGCACCGTGAGCCCAAGCAACCCACCACCCTGGGGAAGACCCAGCAGGGCCGGCTCAGACAGCAACCCCCACCAATCCATCCAATTCACACCCATGTCACCCGCCCACCCCTTCAGACCCTTATTCCTAACACAACCAGACCCCGGACTCAACTGCCACTAACCTCTATGCGAGTAGCCCGAGGGGGCCCTCATCCATTCTGTTTATCCATACCAACATAAAGATATATTCACCATCACCTGTGTTTAAAACAGATGCCCATACAGACACAAATTCACAGCGTCCCCTGGGGGTTGCATGCCACTCATGCAATGGCATGTCCCATCCACTTCAGATAATACAAGGGCTTGATTTCACCAACTCTCCCCAGCCCACTCAGGCCACCTTCTATCCACCCAACCCCTCCCCCTCTGCCCATCTGCCTGACAACCCTTCCTGTCCACCCACCCACCCAACAACCCCACCCATTTACACGCCAAACACCCCCATCTGCTAAACACCCACCCAGCCAACTCCCTCCCACACCCTAAAGCCAGACCCCCACCCACTAGAGAGACACTGTGGGCCCCAGAGCACCTAGTGTGCCTTTTGGACTGAAAACCTCTTGGAGACCAGAGGAAGAGAAAAAAAAAAACTTGTGTAGCTCACTGTGTGACAACTCTAGTCATAGTACTTGTATACTGCTGTTTATATGTATATTTTGTCTGAAAGTGAATATCTGAGAAGGTGGCTGTCCAATTGTTATGCAATTCTGACACTTTGTAATCAAAATTCAGTTAAATTTAAAGGTGGAATGCTATAATGACATGGTGTAGGACCGAGGTTAAGGTCTACAAAGATTGAAAATTCTGCAAGACAATGATCCATGTCATCCCAGAAGCAATGTATTTGTTCATGCAGAGATTTGTTGAAAACTTGATTCTCATAAATCTACACTCTGGGATCCCCCTGGTTATTTAGCAAAACAAAGCAGAGTGGCTGAAGTGAATGTGTGTTTGCAGTTCTGGCCTGTGATGTTCTATCTACCAGCACGAACAACAGCTCCAACCACAGAGGCCCCACTGAGTGCCAAGTGTGGTGGCTGCTTTGAATTAGCCAATGCAAGTTACAACATGCCTAAAAGTTGGGTTGAGGCTTAAGGGGACTGTGTACTTTAGGAGCAAACTGCGTACCTACCGCTTCCTGAACCTCATCCCTGCCTGTGTCCTTTCTTTTCCCTTTGCTCTGTAATTGCTGCCACTACTCGACTGCATCCTGTCCCACTGACTCAAAGCCGTAATGTGCAATGTTGCTTCCCTCTGCTTTGCTGCAGAAATGATACATCACTACCTGTGGAAAAAAATAGGTTGCATATTTGTCTCTGGGAGGGAGGGGAAAAACAAAGTGGACCTCTGTGTCTCAAGGAAAGGTAGAAAGGTACAAATGGATCACCATAGGTGTCCTTGGAGAGGATGACTTAACTGTGGTCTATGAAACAAAGTAGCTTGGTAGGGGATATATAGACACTTAAAGGCAATATAGCTACTGGTGCTCCACACCCACCACTCTTCCTTACTTTTACATTAAATAGAGCAATAATTATTGAATTCCGTTTGAATGAGCAAGATGCTAGAAAGTAAACAATGGGAACATAATTGCAGATGGAAGGTAATCAATGCAGGCAGTCATTTGGGCCATGTTGATTGTGTAGGGTCCTGCATGTACTCTATGTGCACAAGAGTGTGTGCTTTTGTGCAGCAATTGCAAATCTAAGGTGAGTAAAGGGGAGTGTGTGCTGTGACAAGAAGCTGAGTAATACACTCTCCCACATGCACACACAAAACTAGAGTCGGGTAATCCCTCCTTCAATAATGACCCAGGGCTCTAAACAATAGCTCTCAATCAGCTGATCAATGTGTCCACATAATTCATGTGCGACTCACTGTCTTTAAAGTGGGAGGAGAGGGAGGGTAAGCAAGCAGGCGGTTCAGGGATCAATGCCCTGTGTGGTGATAACGAGTCTGGGCCTATGCCCACAGGAGCCCCACGTTGGCGTCCAGGGTCTCTTTCATTAAGAACATTTGGATAAGCATGGCTGTACATACATAATGTGCACTTCTAATCATAGTCAGATAAACACATTTCTGCCCCTTTTAATGAGTTGGGCCCTGCTTTTGTGACATACAGCAATGACTCCAAAACAGGCAGGAAATGATGTCAGTCCCCAAATAAAAGAGGAAAAGAGAAAGAGAGAGAAAGAGAGAGAGAGAGAGAGAGAGAGAGAGAGAGAGAGAGAGAGAGAGAGAGAGAGAGAGAGAGAGAGAGAGAGAGAGAGGGAGTAAAGCAAATTAACAGCAAGCTGTTGGCCTCCTCTTTCAGTAGCTAATTAACAGCTTAACCTCCTGGAGCTTTTATGAAAGCCATGCTGGGAGGAGCTTGCCAAAACTGCAGTACAATAAGTTTACCTGCAGGAGGCGAGAGCAGGGTGGAGCCATGGGGTACCTAAACAACTGTTACAGCCACTTGATGACATGTGTACTGGCAAGGTACCATCTGGAAGCTGAAAAGGGCAAATTAGGACCTGCCCTGGCCCTTCGCTTTATTACCCAGAGTAAAGTGTCAACATAACAACCCTCCATTTTGGACAGCAGTGACAATAACTGCTTGAACAGGGCTGGGGAAAGAAAACTTTTTGGGGTGATTTTCATTTGAGCACAGCATGACATACACAGCATCTTAGTATTTTTTGAGCATCAATAACAGCTCATTTTTATTTTACTGCCAGTATAATCAAAATAAAATAACAACAAGTGTCATTAGGGAGAAAAAAAACCATTTTGGGGTTGAAACAAGTTGTTGGACTGTGACAATGTTGCAAGAAACAGATAATATGAAACCAAAATATGACTATCATTAAAACTGGAAAAAAACTGATCAGATTTTCTTAAGAAACAAACAAACAAAAAAAAAAAAAAAAAACTAGTAGCTCTTTTAGGTTGAACACACTTGCTTTGAGCACAAATATAATTCCTCAAAGCTCCAGTTTTCCCAGTATTCTTCATAAAGATAGTATCAACCAAAGGCTGGCAATATTTAACTAAAAACCACTCCCTGTCTTCAAGCTTAGAAATTAGGCCAACCCAAAGTGACAAAAGTGCTATACTTTTGTATAAATATTTTCTGTATAACATTTTCCTGTGAGGAGTTATTATTTGCAATGCAAACCACAGGAATACCATAAGTTAAGCTACAGACAATTAAACCTGTTGAATAGAATTTTTATTCCATTAGATCTAGAGGACAATCATGGGAATGTATAAAAAATACTGTATAACCTGTCTGATATCACTGCTATGGTATACAGAAATGTTAACGTAAGCAAATGTGAATATTAAAGAATGAGGTGACTGACTCAGCTGTGCTGTAGGCCAGTGATGTGTCAGTGGGGTGAAGAGAGTGACGGTACTACAGCCATGCCATTTACAAGAGTCTCCTACACCTTCACTGCTTCTTATTTGTCACTTGCCAGCCAGACAACGGCAACAAGCCTTGCAGAGGTGCGCAGCATGTGAGAAGTAAAAAGCTTGTTAGATGGAGATGAAGGATGAAACAGAGTTTTGCAACAGTGGAGGGGAATGAGCCCTGTAAGTATGAGTAAGGGAGATAGGAGGCTGTTGGATTAAGATACAAGCAAACACAACTTGTAATGATTAATGCAGTCAGTGAGAATTAAATTCAGAGCAGTAACATTACCCAAACACAATTAGTCCTCAAGAACAAACATCACGTTCTGCAGTGAAAGCAGATTCACAGTCATATAATTCTGGGAGAACAGCCAACTGAAATCATGGCCTACACTTGTAATACAGAATGTTTCTGATGTTGTCATCCAGAGTGTCACAGTTACACATATATATCCATCCATGTTAGTTACAGTGACCCAGAAAAAGCTTTAACTGTTCCCACAACAGTAGGACTAACCGCAAGCCGTGCTTACTGTACTACAGGTGTACACACATTCTTCCTCTTAAAGCTTTTGTCTATAGCCAAACTCCACCTTTACACCGACAACAGCAGCGAAGAGACACAGAATCCAGTCTCCTCAGGCCTGTATTATCTAGCTCTCACCCCTGGCGTTCTCAGTTTGGTAGTGTAAATATTTCATTAACACATAATTGGTTGCAGCTTGAGGCTATGCAATAAGGCTGTGATAGCTGTAACACTGTATGTTTTCTGACTATCGTGTATCCTTTCTTTATGTAAAATTCATAGAAATGTGTTTTGGGGAGCTGGTGTTTGAGATCTCATAAGGGGAAATGTTTAGTTTTTCATGCACTGCCCTCACACAGCCTCACTAGAGACACCAGCTAATTAAGAACAGTGATGATGTGCTCAGCCAGTGTCAATATTTAACCCAGTCTTACGCAGCTATCTTTATTAGCAGCTCTGCACTGACAAAGGAACAATATGGCCTTTGAGAGGTTCTCTTCTTAAAATGGAAATTAATGAGTGGGGTTGAGTGGAGGTGAATATAGAAGAAAAGGTCTATATGTGGGCTTATTTTCATAGAACATGGAGTATGTTGATGGAATGAAACTGCTACTGTGGGTTCTTCAAGCAAACAGCCACTAGTTGCACCTGTCAACCCTTGTAAAACTAGCAACTAAAAAAATTAAAGCTTAAATGAGCAAAACACTGATATTTCAGTTGAGGTATAGAGTATAAACTAAACAAAAAGGCCTTTTAATCTAGTTGCTGCAAGCAATACAACTGCTTTTATGATTTGGACAACCAAAGACAATTTACTACACATCTTATAAAAATCATTTTCAAGTCTCCAAGCTATAACAAGTCTGAAGTAGAACCAATTAGTCTAAAGACACAAATTGTTTTTTTTACCTATGTGCATGAGGTGGTTTTGCTGAAAAAATAATGCTCTGTGCAGTGCCCACCTACTTCCTATAGGCATACTAGCACTAACAGTAATACATATGGCCTTGCTAAAAGAAATTTCTTTAGAGGGTGACCTCTGTGTCTGCGTATTAGCTTAAAAAAATAACATAACTGCACTTTACATAAAAAAGGTACAAAAGTGCTCATTGATCAGAGTGATCAATTAAGGATCAATAACCTAAACTCATCATTCCCAGTGCAGCATAATTGCTGTTGAGATATAGCTGTCACAACTAAAAATCAAACAAAGTCCAGACTAATTGGAAGAGGCCTATTGCTATGGCCATGCTGGCAAAAAGCTTTAGAAGCCCCAGAAAGACTTTATGATGAACGGTCACTGGAGCGTCCCAAAATAACTCCTCATGCCATTAGCCAGTGTCACCGTGGAGGTCATTGTGTTGGCTTCAGGGACATGAAATATAGGCCATAATAAGCTAAAACAAGAACTTTGCATCCCTTTCTGTGAAACATGACCAGTTCTTAAATTAAATTCATTCTCACATTTATGGATAAATTTGATTTTGATATATTTTAAAAGAACATTTAGTAGAATATTTCATGTAGATCTATGTGTTCAGCCAGTCATTATCCACTTCAACAGCAGAACACCATAAAGTCACCTGGAAAGTGGGTAAAGCCATGAGGCATGGCTGATAAAAAAAGAGGGTGGCATCTAAGCCAAACTGCCCTCACTTGCCACACCATATACACTCAATTGTGCAAAAAATCTGAAACTATACTTCAAAGACTACTACTTTCCCCCTTCCTGTTTATTGATTAGGTAGAGCTCTTGTTCAGTAATTGTGCCGTAAATCAAGCATGGTGAGCACTAATCTCAACCCCGGGAGGAAAGTGTTAAAGGTAAAACCTGCTGAAAAGTGCATAATTATGGCGCTGTGTTCAGCCAGGGGAGAGGATATACTCCTCCCTCTCACATTTCTCACTTATTGCCTGCCTGCGCAACCAGAGGCAGCAGGGAGAGGGGTTGGCAGAAGAGCAACGGGAAGTGTATACAGTTTCTAACCACCTCTCGCTCCCTCCCTTACTCTTTCAATCCTTCTCCCTCTAAATGCATTCCCAACCAAAGCGCCGGGGGCGCCATGCTTGTAAAGAAACCACAGCCTTTTGAGTGCCTCTTGTATTTACAAACGGAGGCATGTTGAAATCAAAGGCATTACCACATGACATAACACATTAAACAGCTGGCAGATTGAGAATTTATATACTGAATAGATAGTGAATGGGGTAAACAGGAGCAGGATAAGTTTAGTTAGCTATATGTGGTATGAGAGCCAAACTTACCTAAACCAGAGTAAAGGAATCAGCTGCAGCAGCTCCCTCTTTTCCCTTGCTTTGTCTCCCCTCTTAACACACAGCTCGGGCTATACTCCAGGTGGAGACAGCTATCACTTTCCCATCAACTTCCTGTTCCTCTTGTCTCTCCGCCCCCCTTTTCTCTCCACTCTCTCACTCCCAGCTGCTTAACTTTTTTTTTTTTTTTTTTTTTTGTCCTGTGCCATTTTTGAAGTAATACAAAGCTGTGTCTCTTCCCCCATTTTCAGAAACACTGCAGTTAGGAGATTTTTTTCCCCCTCTCTTCATGCCTCTGTCTGTTATCCTCCTGGAACAGCTTCCCCATGTTGCTATTCTGCTTAATCTCACCTCAGTTTTTATTTCACCGTCATCAGCAGGGATCTAAAAATAAATGATAAATGGAATATGATATTTTAAAGTCTTATCTCTTATCTGTTCTTACAGGGGAATAATAAGGTAGTTAATCCTCCTGATCCTACTCAAATTGATTAATCAGCACATGCGGACAATCAAATAAATGATTAATATTCCCCAGTCATGTGGTCGGACAGTTACCCCTGAAACCATCAGTAATAATTCAGTAACCCTTCCCAGACCACAGGCTGCAGCTAGTCAGCCTCACTCAGCATCAGCTTTCTGATGTTCAGCAGGACTTTGAACTCCCTGCACAGAATCTCAGACACACCAGGGGTAAAACTATCTACAGTCTACTCTCTCTAAAGCCCCCCTACAATGCCTGTCTACCTGATCAGAATCATCTGCCATATACAATGCATATACTGGATATAGGGAGATAGATAATATCCTATAGATGCAGTCCAACAGCTGTTAAAGACGACAGCATGTCCTCATATTACTGTGGAGTACTAGAGAAACAAATATGAGTTATCTGGTTTCCCAAGGTTTTATACACAGAAACAAATAAATCATATAAATGTTCATGTACAAAAACATAAAAAACTGAGATGCTGTTTTATGTATGCACTAGTAGAAGTGTGTAAAATATAATGCCAGTGAGTTGCCTGCAACAGAGCAAGGTTTTATCAGGCCCAAACAGAATACGTGACTGAAAAACAGGCTGTTTAGCAGCAACTCTCCCAGGTCTCACCACACTGAGCAGTCCCTGAAAGCTGCTAGACAAAGAGGGGAATCTCCATTGAAAAAGGCTTTCTTTTCTATCCCATTACCCACACTATTCTCCCTCCCACAGAGGTCAGTGGACCACCATCTTCATGGCAGTCCTCTGCATCTGCCAGCTATAAGAGTTATTAATCAAGTAGAGGGCTGGAAGCAGAAGGAAGCACTTTCTGCTGCCTCATATTTGCACTAAGGCAAGACTGAAATGGTGGGGGTGGATACTGGGGTACGCTGGGATGCATATGAATATATAATTGGGTGGTGGGGGTGGAGGACGGGTTGTCTATCCATGCCTGTGCTTATACACATGAAGTTATGCAAAGTCTGTACTCTACCACGCTGTTTATACCATAAGTACACATTCAGTTTCAGTCCCACCCTAATCCCTCTTTTCAGTCTTGCAGGACACTTGGCTGTTGTACTGCATCTGACCAGCTGGTTGCCTTAATTACTGCATGCAGCTGTCTCCTGTAATGAAGGCCACTTGAGCATGTCCAGGACACTGTGACTCTTTACTGCATTGCTATGTTTTAATATGACTGCCTAGCATTACTACAGTCATTTAAAATACATGCTTGTGGCCACTGACCTCAGAGGGTTTAAACAGGGTAGGATCAGGTTGACTTTTAGCTTTATAGCATACTGATGGCCTTTCACTTGTGTCTGAGAACCTTGGAGGGTAAACTACTCACTCAACTGGGTAAGGCCTGAGCCTTACCCAATTGAGTGAGTGTCCATTCAGCTCTTGCCAAAATACCCTGTGATATAAAGCTTTGTCTAATAGGTACGACCACAGCGTGTAGGGCAGTGTTGTGTTTATATTTAAACATTATAGTGCACTTTGATCTCGTTCCTTGCTCCACTGTTTATAAATCAGGCACACAAATATTTATGAGCAGATTGAGGAAAATGGCTAGCCTGGTTTGTATCTCTAGCCTCTTTCCCTCCCTCCCCCTGTGGCTGATGTGTGGATGAGGCCACCACAGACGCAGAGCGAGCATATAGGCCCCAGGCCACATCCATCATATCTGCTCTGACTCTGGCTATTGTGTGGCCTCAGAGAGGGCTGACCTAACCGACCTAAGTAACAGAAAAGAAGGCACATTTACTTTGAATGAAGGAGAAAATAATAAAGAACAGCAAATAATAATCATCACTGGTTTGACTTGTGGGAAATGATGAGTAACGGCTGAACCACAATAAGGGCATGGTGTGTATGCAATCGACAGCAAAACTGGGTATGTAAAAGTGTGTGGGGTGTGAGTGCACAAATGTATTTGTGCCCCTGACTAATGCATTACTAGTTCATCAGTAACAAAGCTCAATAAATTAATACAGTTATGTTCAATACATACAGCCTCTGCCTCTCTTTTAGTTCACCTATCTGTTTCTGCCTACAACACAGAATGAAAGAGGCCCCGAGCTTCAGGATCCATGCGCTTTAATTGCTCCCCCCTGCCCTGACCTCTGATCCAGATTACTCTGATATACAGCATCTCTATTAAATTGGGAAGTAGGAAAATATTCTTTTAATGACCCTCAGTTCTAGTGACAGCATTGAAAATGGAGGAGGAAAAAAAAATCAATCTTCTTCTTTCCTTTTTGCCCTTCACTGACTCTATTAGTTCCCTTTTTATCTAAAGGTTGACTCCAAAAATGTGGAAGGAGCTCAGGGTGAATGAAGAGTCTAGTCTTGTTCTGACAGGGCAATGGACTTTCCTGAAATGCATCTTAGTAATGAGGAGATTACAAACCAATGGTCAAAATTTAACATCTTTGCGCTGCATCTTGACTGTTCTTCAAGTACGCAATGCAATTAATGATTTATATATATATACACAGTATGTATATGTGTGTGTGTGTGTGTGTGTGTGTGTATAGAGTCAGGCAGCCTTCATCTATACTGTGCAGAAAGTTGATGCTGCAATTTAGACTCCAGATCATTCAGGAGATAAGATTGTTTAAGCAGAAAAGAGACAAACTGGACCAACTGTTTCAGCGACATAGAGCATAAAAAAGGCAAGGGTGTGTTTATCTGTCTGTGCATGTGTCCACTATACAGTAAAAGCAGATGAACTGTGCGTGTGTGTCTATGGACAGGGGTGGGTGGGGGTAGAGAGGGGGTGGTAGTGGTGGACTGGCTTGTCGATCGATGCAGTGATTGGCAGTTAATGGCTTTTGCTGTTCTGCCTTGGTAACCTGGCCTGATGGCTGTTGCGTCTGATCAGAGATGGCAGATGGTGTTTGATTTTTGTATATAAACCTCTGACTTTGTGGAGATGGCTTCATCATGTTTAATGATTTAAAAGTTAAGCTGAATACTGGGAATAGTCCAATGCTGGATCTCTCATTTAAAAAGCCCTAACCACCCTTCCAGATGGAAGCGCTGATCTCGCTTAACTACGTGCACCACTCATGGTTAGTATTCAGCAGCGAGGCACTCTGTCCTTCAGTGGTAAATCATTACAATACAATTCACAACACATATGCTTTTCTCTATTTTCTGTTATCCATTTCATTCCAGTCTCAAGCTTCATTTATGACATACATCCCCACAGGCTGCAACTCAGTCACAAACCCCTGACCTAATATGATGACTCAAAGAGTCAAAAATCCCCTAAGATCAAAGATAATCCTAAATACCAAAAGCTCTATTACCAAATTACTCCAGATCTTTTCACCCAACCAGTCAGTAATGGCAGCACATAGTAGAAACTGAGCCTACAAAAAAAGGTTGTAAATGGAGGAAAATTGAATGATAAGCTCCATTTGAAGTGTAAGAGAAGATGGTAGGAGAGTACAAACAGCAGGTCCTCAAATCTCAGATTTTTCACAGCAATTTCGTGTCCTGATGGGTTTGCCTTTATGTGGCTACTCATTTAACTAGTTTCAACTGTTAAGGCATAAGCCTGTGGTGTAAGTCTATTTAATACCTCATGACACCAGGCTTTTTGATGCTTCGTCCCAATGAATTTAAAATGGAAAAGAAAACTTTAAAATGAAACTTTCTATATTAGGGGGAAAAAAACTGCAGGTTTGATAATTAAAATAAGTTGTTAATAAATTACAGAAATATGTGTGTGAGTGAGGGAGAGAAAAAAATAGAAATATTTAGGTCATTCTGACACATGGAAATGCAAAATGAATATACCCTCACTCCTGAAATTTCAACAAATAAAATACTTTGCTTTACAGAAGTTATTAAGATGTTCTCTCCCTCATGCCTCTCAGCATGCAAATTACAACACTGATCATTTGAATAATCATTTGCATTCCAGATCTCACAATTTCATGTCCAAACTTTAACAGCTCCCAGAGTTCTCATTTTGACTTTAGCTGCACAGGCCATGCTTACATTTCAAATTATTTCAACCTAACAAACATAAATTACAGAAATTCCTATCTTGTGACAGAGACAGACCATATCAAGGAAGGAACCTAGTTTGAATTATTAATCAGGCCTTAATTTTAGGGAAAATGTTGATTGACACTAAGAAATAAAAAGTGTGTGGGGCTGGCAGTGAGAGATGACTGAGGGAGTTCAGTGGCTGTGGAGACGTCCCCTAATGGCTGAAGCTCAGAGGAAATTTCTTTGGTAACAGGCCTCCATAAAGCAACAGGATTTGATTGAAAGGGGACTTTATGAAACACAAATTTGTGAAACTACTTATGCTGAACAAAAATCCTGCACTTCAGTCCACTGCTTTCACTTGTTATAGTTAGAGGGGAAAAAAAAGCTTTGGTTTGACCCAGAGGTCTGCTATGTAAATGAAAGACCATGAGGTGAAGGTGAGTTAAGAAGAGAAATTATATGTTGGGGAGGGGTCTACAGACATGGTAGTTGAACTTTATTTTTCTTCCAACATGACTACGTCTATTCTGGGCATCAGTGTGTCATGAAGGAATGTTAGGGCCATAAAGTATCAGTGTCCTTGAGAAGCTGAAGTGCATTCTTGTCCCCAACTCTTGACGCTGCCTTTTACTCACTATCTCTTTCTACAACTTGCTACCCTTTTCTCTTATTCAAGATCTAAGTTTAAGTATAAAACAAGTGTACAAGATGGCATCTGTAAGAAAGATAATATTTGAGGACTTAAACAAACTTTCTTCTAGTATTTTTCAGCAGAGCTTTGAAACAGCCTTGATTCCAAGATAATGCCTTTGTTCTTTGTCTCAACCACACACTCCCCATAGCTTCCCCTTACATCATTACATTGAAATTTCCATATAATAATTTAAACGAGGGATTCTATTCTCTTCTTTAATTTTCATCCTTCCATTTTAACCATCTTTTGTATTCAAGAATAAAAGGGATAATGAGAAAACAAGGTGCAAAACGATCTTTTCCAGAGCTCCTAATAAAATACGCATGACACCCTGGGCTGCACCGCTTAATTACAAAAGGATGAAATCTTTTCTTCTACATCTGGAGAAAACATTGTCCACATAACACAGGGAGATTTACAGCTCCCAGTTCTGGACTTCAGCACACAGCAATTAGGCAAAAACAAGGATGGACAACCAGAGCCATGAAATTCAGGAAGAGATGACTATTCGCTCTTGACACAAAAGGTCCCACATTTTTAGTTCAGTTAGCTAGTGGATAGTTTTTTTTTTTTTTTTACTCAAGCTTTGACAGTGGTCACAGAGAGGTGAAGAGGACTTTTGACTGCATAAAGTACCTCATCACTTTTTGTAATACATCATTTATCCAAGCAGTGCTTTGAATAAACCCTGCATATAGGCATCAGCATGTCTCTGACTCATCATAACAACAAGCTTCCAGTGAAATTAAGGTGAGAATTTGAGAAAGTTCTGCAATTCATCAGTTATCCGTGAATCATAAAATGGAAAGAACCCAGCAGCAGATCTGCTAGAAAGAAGAAAAACAAAGTTTTAAAAAAAGAAGCAGTACATGACTGTGTATTTAGGAGTAATGGACTAATGTACTGCTGTAATCTGAACCAAGTATGGGTTGGAATCTTTCCGCATTCACATTCACTCTTAAATAGCTTTATATCACAATATATATAACACTGCTTATAAAACTGCATTTAGCTACTGAAACATCCTTTTGGACTTGCAACTTGGACTTTACAAGAATAGGAAATTGTAACAACCACCAAGGGACCCTTGTGTAAAATGTATCTGTCCCATGACTCTACCCTACAGGCCATACCCAAAGAGAATGAGTCCCTGTGTGCTCATCCTGCCAGCCCAAACCCCCTACTTTCTGCTCATCTGTCTCTTCACCCTACCTTACTTTCATGTACAGCTTCACTGAACACAGACCTCAGAAAAGAGTAGTTTTGCAGCCTTGACCACTCAGAGGCCATTAATCTGGTGGCTAAGCCACTGATGTATTGATGGCACAAAGCCTGTAAGCTTGCCTGCCTCAGTTTCTCCATCCCTGTAGCTTAGGAGCTGTATAGATTCACAGGAACTTCAACCTGGCCTCATCAGGGCAGCATTTACCTGCCGATGGCAATAGTTACCCTCTCAGCTGCAGTGGATGCAGACTATCAGATGAAATCCAGCCACAATACCCATATAACATATGCTAACATGCAGTAAACATAGAGTCGTTTTATGCAAATAAATTCATCTTGCAACATGAATTTGCATTATGATGCCAAGAACTAACAATTGTAAAAATAAAAAAGGCATGTAAGCTATACAATGCAATTGCAGTTTACTTATTTTGAACTGATATTCAGCTTCGACCACATTTACTGCAGTTTGACTATTAAATACACAATAAGCTCAGGGAAATCAAAATCTGCTAATTATATGGAATCTTACAGGGGTCTTTTTGAAGACAAAATGAACACCATCACCTTGACAACTTTGTAATAGGGGTTTTATGTGGTGGGAAGAAGATAGGACCATGATTGATACTGCATGTCTGTAATTTCATCTTTACGAGACAGTGGCAGGCAAAGCCAAAGTGCGAGACTAGATACAGAATCCCTCTGGTTGATGCACAAAAAAGTTCCTCCAAAATGCAACTGCCCCCTCAACAATGTCCATAACTCCTAAAGGGAAGAAATTAATTTAATTATTTGTCATAAAGACAAAATTAAAGCCTAGAAAACACTGTTGGCCTTTTTTCGGAGGAAAACTTGATCATTATACAGATGAACATTATATTAGAGGTACTATACTATTCAATGCGAAGCAAAGACTTTCTATGAAGTCTAAAGCTAAGTACTGGGAATGTGGGTTATGAAGACAGAATATTTAGTTGAGGAAAATGTTTTGTGTTCTAGCCCAGTTGTATTAAAAAAATTCTTTGCTGATGTAAAGCATTCAGGTTTTTATCTCTTGTACTTTGTGGAGACGATGAGAAGAATGAAAAGGTAAAAGGAAAGAAAATGACCAGGTAACACTGAGAGAAAGACATGTGAAATAAAACATTTTTTTAGACTAATCTTAAGGTAGGTACAAACTGTATATCTGCATCATACATCATTGCCTATAGTGATAAAACTACACACACAAAGTGAAGCTTATCTCTGCCTTGAACTCTGATAAACCCAGTCACAAAAACTGATATAACTGTGCTTCCTATTCCTTTCCTTTCTTAAACATCAATCTGTCTTTTATGATGATCAGGTTGGAGATAAAATTATCACCAGCTTTCTTGCACATTAGCAGGACTGTGCGCTATTACCCCTGTCCAAAGGTAATCAAAGAAAAAAAAATCAACACAGCATCTGAAGGTCTCAGTTTCCCAGCTCACAATATAACACATCATATCAGCTCTTTGCTTTCTCTGATCTTGTCATGGAACACAGAGAATATATATCTTGATCTCTACCTTAAACCCTTTGGATGAGGGCAGAGAATGTGTTATATGATGCTATGGTGTCTTTAAGCTGTGGTAAGCAGCTATTTAAAAAAGATCTGGCACCACTGTCTTAACAGTTTTTTGCTTCTCTTTTGCATTCATTCACTGTCATTTTGTTAGTCCCAGCAACACCCACAGTAGGGCCTTTGCATGTTTAAGAACAACACCACCAGCAACAGCTGTGCCACGGGTCAGAGCCTGACCCTTTTTCCTGGCCCTCTCGAGGGGTGAGAGCTAGAAGAGTCGTGAAATTCTTGCACCCTGCCAAACACTAAGCCCTAGTAGCCCTCCTCTTCTTGCCTGACAGCACCTCTTTCCAGTCCACCAACATTTTGAGATGTATGTCACTCCTTTCTTTTTTCCACCCACTACTATTATGGATTTGTTTGAGGTATGATGCTAGAGCTCGAAACCCTGCAGGCAATGACCGACACCTGACGCAACGAAGGTAACTAGGGTTATGAAACATAACAGTCAATTTTCTATTTATTTCCTCTATGACTTCACTAAAAAAAAGTATACATTTGCTGAGTTCTGACTTTATAGATGAAACAATTGCTTTGTGTCTGTCTGTCTGTCTGTCTGCATGCATTCACACGCTTGTGAATGTGAAAGAAGAGAATAGGCTGTCTCCCAGGATGTGCAGCTCACGCTTTATTAGAGCGGTACTACCAGTAAATCAGAGCTCAGCTCTTCCTGGAACTGCTGCAACCTTTCCCACTGAGCACTATTACTGAACAATCATAGGCTAGCCATGATAATTAGCAGAGTATCTATCCGTCCAACCCTCCTGCACCCCACCCCACCCAGCCCTTTCTCTTATCCATCTCTCCATCCTCTTTCTACCCCTTCTTTACTTGGAATTGTCTGGAAAGTGAGTGGGTAAGACGAGGCCCCCAGCAGATATCACTTTAAGAACATCTCACTTTACCTGCTCGTAATTTTTTACCTAAATGGTGGACTGAGTAACAACTTGTTTAGGTCCACACTGTAAAAATTCCTGCATATATCAAGCAGAAAAGAGAAGGAGACTGGGAGAAGAGTTGAACATGGACATACCAAACAAGTCAAACTAGCAATAATGAAAAAAAAATGTGTAAACCTATCGATAAGCAGCCATGCTGTCAACTTGTCTGAGTCAACAGTATTAGACCTCCGACATAAGTCTGAAACACAACTCTGTCAGAATAAAACTATCCTATCGGTGGTTTCTTTCCAACTACAATTAACTGTACGTCCAAAAGGATTGGAGACATTTCTGGTAGTTATGATCATTTATAGGAAGAGGTCATCTCTGCTGGCATTCCAGAGTCTGAAAAGCCAGCACTTCTGCTGAGTCAGATCATAAGTGAAACACCTTAATGCCTTTTCATGTAACCACTAATCCCTTCATTTACATTACAGCCTCTTTTCCCTCTATTATGTTTCAGTGTGATTATTTGCTTTTTGCATAGGACAGACATTTTCTTTCCTTGGTTTAGTTTTCCTTCGTTCTTTAGGATTACAGTGTGGGGTAAAGTAAGAGCAGAAATGCTTCCCAAGATACACATGTATCATGTTCGTTAATGGACAGCACATCTAATCAAAAGCTCAATGCTTTAAAGTAGCAGACAGTGGATATGACAGGGTGTGTATGGCAGAGGGAGGAAGGTGAAAATTTTATATAGTTGGGTGTGATCTACACAGCAGGCCCAGGACAGAAGAAAGGATGTCAGGACGTTCTAAAGATTACCCATTTGATAGTGACGGCACTTTCTCCCCGTCTTTCCATGGCCAAGCGGCATCTGGAGTGGATTTTGTGCTAGCAGACACCAAGGAACACGATTACATTCAGCTAACTGTGCTCTAAACTGATTATGCATGTGCCAAGCTAATGGACTACATTTGCAAGAGGAAAAATAACATCCAATCAATCTCAATTACCGCCGATTGCACCGGCCCCCGAGACAAGGAAGGTAGCCAGCTAATCCCCCCACCCCACCCCCCTTCTTCCAATGCTCCTCCCCTTTCCCCCAACCCTTGACTGGAAGCTGAGCCCTGTGGCTGATCCTGATTAGGCTCCTCCCATTCCAGCTAATAAGAGTGACCAGGGTCTGGAGGTGGAGCAGCCTCACCTCCACACCCTGGGACCTCCTTCCAGAGGTACAACCACTACTATACTATTATAGTAGGAAATGGCTAATTGTTAAATGTGTTTCATTTAGATTAATCTATCACAGATCTGAATATTGTAAAAGTATTTTACACAAACCAACAGCCGGTTATCTGGGCTGCTTGTGTTCAGGACTGACCCTTCTAAGAGCAGATGGGCATCCGACATGCTGTCATCAGAGTTACTCAAATCCCTATGGTCCATGGGAAAAAGAGAAGGTGAAAGTTAGCTTCAAAACACAAGGGACAGTTAGCAGAATGCACAGTGTTCAGAATAGGTTTATTCTTAATTGAGGACACAGTACACAGGGGGAGACAGCAAAATCCCCCCCCTACTGTTTGGTGGTCCAGTGGTCAGGATGACTTGCTGGATCGTTCTGTGGTCTTTTGGAACATTCCAATACATGGGGTGGTGGGGTTGATATTTTTAGAAAGCCCTAATATGGGCCACATACCACAGACTCTCAAATTATCCCATCCAGCTTAGCCCTCAGTTTAAACCTTCCTTTTTAATTCCAGTAATTACAGGCTCCAATTTATATGGAGCTGTGCACACAAAGGGCCTGTTTAATGCAAACCAGTTTGATTTGGGTGAAGTGTCCCAAGCATCTCCCACATCTTAGAGCCTGTTTATGCTGACTTGATGATTTATTTTCTCCCAAAAAGGTTAAAAACGGTGCTATTTGCATCAGATTTCTTTGGGGAGGAATAAATGAATGGTGATTTTCCTTTTTTTTGTCCATGCATAATATACCAAGTGGGTTTTACAGGCTTGTGGGGCACTGTGGGTTTCTGCCTGTCAGTATCTTTACCAGGACCGTAAATTCAACATAGTAAGAAAACTGTGACATTGTCAAGAGGGGAGTCAGTGCAGCCAAGAAGCCTCACAACCATGTACTTGTTGTCACACTGGTGAGTCATAAACTACTCTAATGATTCTTGTCAACTTGTGAACATCTTTGTTTTTGAGTAGTGTCTGGGATGAGTAGGTGCATATGAGGACTGCAGTTTTCTCTGGTTGAGAGAGCAGGTAATTTCTGGACAAATGCACACACTCTTAGTTGGAAGATCAATTGGTTTTAAGAAATATGGAGCCATCTTAAGAGGCTTAAGTCATAAAAAATGATCATGTCTGGATGTGTTGTACATATTTAATCCCCCACAGCCTGCCCAGCAGTGTGACATATGTCTCTTCTCTCGTAACAACATGCACGGGAAAAGAGACAGGGGAGAAAAAAATAACAGTTTCTTTTGGCCTAATGCTAAGCAGAATGCACAAAGACAATGCAATAATATAAATTGTTCAATATCCTGCTAGACAAAACAAGTTAATCCTTCCAAAGGTGCAAAGGAAAGAGTTTGTCTGAGCCTGTTTTTTGTTTTGTTTTTTTTCATTAGTAAGATATGAGGCGCTCAGAGGAATTTGGGCCAAGTCCAGCAGCTAAGGACAAGAAAGGAGAACCACAGACTGAAAAACACATGATGACCCAACAAATTCACATATCCCTGTGGCAATATTGTCATTTGTATAAATAACCTATGAAAATCTTTCATTGGCCTTCGTCTTGGTGCAAACCACAGACTGATGAGCCAAACACTTCCCTGCTCCCCCTGGTCCTGTTTAACAGCTGCAGCAGTAGCCCTGTATCACACCTGCACCTTAATCAAAACACAGGGAATTGATTTCTCTTTTTTACTGTTATTTCAATACAAAGACCCTGTGGGCAGGAAACATGTCTGTCATGCCAGGTGCTCTGAGGAACCATTCACAGTGCTGGTTGGGTGTCAAATACATAGCATTTCTGAGGGGTTAAAATGACCACTTCACCCTAGTTTTTAGTGTAATTAAAACTTCATGCTTGAAGCAGCATTTTTCAGCGGATGATGATGCCTTCTTTGGGAAAAGATCCAAACATCAGAAGCAGGAAGTAACACACTGCTGTGCAATGTAAACAACTTAATACAAAAAAAAAATAAAAAAATAAAAAATAAAAAATCAAGATGGACAAATAGACAGTTATGATGTTTGTGTGTAACATATGCTTACAGCAGCTAGGTGATGCCAGTGTTTCTATTCGTTTTGGTGTGTGTTTGCATTTGAAGCTATGCCAGTTTGGGTTAAGCGTAGACTGGCCGAAGCCGCAGACACACACAGGATAGGTACCTAAGTGGAATCAGGCCTGTTAGATTTATGGCCATTTGTTCAGAGAGTGTTCATCCACTGGCTATTATGGAATGATTAGAGGAGAAGGTGAAGCTCCAAGTCCAGCAAAAATCAATACAGCTGTCGAGAACAATTCAGCCTTTCCCGCTCCAAGGAGTATTAGCACCAAACCTCTGTCTCCTAACACTTCTTCATTCGTCTCCAAGTGATTCTCCCGTAAGTTACCAAACTGGCTTCTCCTGCCATGTCTTTCTTATGGCAACAGTGTGGCCCTGCTTATATATGACTACTAGGAAAGCAACAGTTACACAGCAAAGCTATCATTCATTACTTGGAAGACAGCTGTTTGTGTTGTGGGCAGCACTAGAACATTGATTGTACCTACAAAATATCTAGCTGGCAGAGAGATGTTAAAAAGGCATTTTTCCATTTTCCAAAACTGTGTTTTCATAGTTCATAGATTCCTCTTTAAAGATGATAAATAATGGTCTATATTTTATATAGCGCTTTTCTGTACCTGGAATGATGCCCAAAGCGCCTTACATCATACATCACATTCACCCATTCACACACTGAAGGCAGCAGCTGCCATGCAAGGCGCTAACAACGACCCATCAGGAGCAATTTGGGGTTCGGTGTCTTTCTCAGTGACACCTCGACATGAACTCAACAGGCAGAGGATAGACCGGCAACCCTCAGGCTACAAGACGACCACTCTACCTACTGAGCCATGCCGCCCAATAATATCTCAAATAATCTCAGAAATAACACAAGCATATTATTGCTCTTGGTTATGTCATAAAATCTCAAACAGGGAAGTTAACACTCCAAATTTGCAACTGTGTTTGCACAAATTATATAAATGATTGTAATAAATGTCTCTGTGAATAACGTTCTGTTAATTTTCATAATTTTTTTTTAATCTAAATTATATTTTTTTAAATGCTGTGCTGAGTGATATTTGTGTGAAAGAAACTAACCTTGTACAGTTTCAGGCTTGCCTCATGGCGAGAATTGACAGTGTGCATCCTTAGCTTCTCCAGGCTGTTGGTGTAGTAGTCGCAGGCATTACACTTCAGGTGCACTGGATTGCCTATGGCCACACATTTCAGGCGCCATTCATTCCCTTTGCCCCCTTCTTTGATGTGGGCCACAAGCTGGTACTTCTGCACATGCTTGTCTGTTTTGCAGTGCAGCTGGAAGTTGGCCTTGAGCTGAGTGGTGTAGTGGCACAACTTGCATTGATGAGAGTCTCCCACCACAGCACGCCACTCCTCTTCCGGCAGGCTGCGCTCAGCTCCCATATGCATACCAAGCACATCCAGGTTGTCAGTGGTGAAGCGGTTGCACACAGCACACTGAAAGAGCTTGAGCGAAGGATCTGTGGTTTGTGATAGACTTTCTCCCAGGGTCATCAGTTCCTCAGACACCAACTGCCCACCGCTCAGGCGCATATCCATAGGGATTTCCCCACCTACTGTAACACAGGCAAACAGAGACAGGGTGAGGATCGACAAAGGTATTTAGATGAACCAAACACATGTATTATTAGGTTAGACAAATTCAAAGTTTACAGCCTTAAGCAATAGTTACATTTTAAAGGATTTTATCTCAAGTACTTCTCCTCAGGAGTACCATCTAACATAAAGAGGTCTGTCTATTGGTTTGATATGACAAAGAAATGTTCATGCTTTGCGCTACAAGTAAGAAGTGCTTAGAGTTTTCCACAAAAAAAACAAAACAAAAACAAAACAAATAAAAGAAAATAAATGCAAAAAAACTAGGTAAAAAGAAATGTTTTTGCCTTTACTCGCTGATCTTTAATCTTTGACTGCCCAGACGGCGCATGTAGGTTTGACCTGGCCTGGCTTTACACTAAATTAATTCCAGCAGCTCCTTTTTTTATTTATTGCCGCAGCGTGCAGCTTGTTCTTAGACTTTTCTCCATTACCTGGGCTTTTATAGCCAGGAGAGGGAGACCTCTGTAGAAGTCCTCTGAAATCACTTACAGACGCAGCAATGTAGTCATAACTCCTTACACTCACACAAACACACAGATACACCCATATGCTCACACACTGCCCTAGACCTGTGTTGTTCAGTATCTTACACCTTACATTTCTCTACAGCTTTCATACTCCATAACTATGCAAATTCAGTGATTTACTATAGATCGGGATTCTGTTTCCAAATAATTTTTATTGTTAATTAGGACAGGATTCTGATTTACAGTTTTGAACTTGTTTTGTTGGAAGTTCTTCCAATTTGCAGCCAAAATGCTGAAAAATGTATGGACTCTATGACAATCTCATTTATATAATAGATTACAAATATTTTAGTTTTTTTTTTCAAACCCACTGTTTTAAATAAACAACTGCTGCTGTGCAGCATTACAGTGGATGATAGACATAGAACTTGGACATCATCATCCCCTTTCCATTTTTTTAATTCCCTTGATCATCATTTAATATTGACTTTTTACTAGTCGAGTCTTGGGAATAGGGATTACAAAGACACTGAGATCATTTGAGTTTAACATTTGATATGTCTGTAGCAGTACAAAGAGAAAAAATATGCACCTCACACTTTAGCTGTTTGGTCTGAGATTTCCATTTGATGATAGTCAATCACAACTTATTACAGAACCTGGTACCATACTGTGCATATAATATCAATATGTGTGTGTGTGTGTGTGTGTGTGTGTGTGTGTGTGTGTGTGTGTGTGTGTGTACAACAGCTGTAAGTGTTTCTTAAATTGTGGCCATAGGTAACATCAGTGTAATTTCTGGGTCCAGCCTGTGTAATCATTGCCTCTCTTATAAGCCTATTACAACTCACCTCATAAAATGAAGTGGATCACAGAAAAGGGGAAAAAGAATTAGTTACAGCAATAAATTCTTGTTTGTGTCTTTGAACGACTTGTGACAGTAAGAAGACAAGTCTGAACAAACTGCATGGTTATAACCGGTCCTCAAAACATGTGGCTATAGTTCAGAATTACCCTTGCTCTAACCTCCCTTCTCTGACCAAGATAAAATTTAATTACTACATAAAAAAAAAAATAAATAAAATGGAGAACTGAGGCTCAGCAGCACTTTGGGAATAATGATATAAAAAGACTGAGAGTGACTGCCTGTGGGAAATGCTTGGAGTGGACAACATCGAGGTTTGGCCCTCTAACCCTAGAAATCAATTATATCTGGGGTTCTGCATGTCATTTGGCACACTTCTTGCTACAGATGAGTGAATTATATTTTTTGGCAGACTGGGCTTGTATATTAGAAGATTTTTACCACTGATGGTAGACATAGGGCATTATGAAAAATATCCTAAAATGTAGTGATAAACCTGGTTTACCTTGCAGTTGATAGAGTAAACATGAACATTACTACTAATGTTTTTGTGAAGAATAAATTCAATTAAAAAATTAATAACTGTCATAGATTACTGCTAACTGACAAATAAGAATTTATCATACAGTATATTTTTAAATCAAAATGGTTTCCACATGAAATTAACTTGAGTTTTACTTGGTGGTTTTTTGGGTAACAAGGAAGATTTTTCATATTAAAAAATGTAAAATGAGGCTCACCAAGTGCAGGCCCCAAAGCAGCCATGCTGGGATCCAAGTGAAAGCTCCCCATCAAAAACTGGGCCTCAGCTCCAGCTGGGTCTATCTTGAGGCCTGGTGGAAGGCTCATGTTCTGGGTCAAGTAATACTGGTAGAGCTCAGCCTCTGATGGTGAAGGCATGGCTCCCAATCCAAGTCGTCCGTGTTGCATCTGCGTCACATTTTGCTGTAAGAGCATCATGTTGTGCATGTGCTTCTCACTGGTCATGTGGATGCGAAGGTTCCGTGCCACATTGGTCTCGTAGTCACATACCTCACACCGCCAAGTGGGTTTGCTCTTCGGCTTGGTTGGTGAGGGTGCTCCACACGGTACGGACATATGGGTAGAAGACTGTGTGGGATGGTGATGTGGAGGATGATGACTACTGGCCTGGGTTGCTGAGGGAACAGCTACCACTCCTCCTGGTGTATGTCCAAACACTTGCTCCTGCCCAGAGCCAATGGAGCCTCCATTCTGCAGTGTCTGCATGTTGTTTAGGTGTTTATCTGATTGCATGTGGATGCTTAGATTACCCTTTGTGGTAGTGGAGTAGTTACACACCTGGGGGACATAACACATTTTCTCTTGAAGTACAATATATGTACACATGCATAAACTTTTCAAATGAATTTGTATATTACATAAAACTGACGCACACAAACACACACACACACACACACACACACACACACACACATACACACACCTAAAAAATCTTTAAAAACATTTAAAAAAAGGGAGCATTTCTGGGTTTCATACCTCACATCTGAAGGGCTTATATCCACAGGTATAGCTTTCTCCACGAGCCAGACGAGGATGACTCTGACCACTGCTGCAATAGACACAGGAGCCTCCAGAGTCTGGGTGCTTCTCCTTCATGTGGGCCTCCAGTGTCTGCTGGTACTTGTAATGCCAGTTGCATTTGGGACACTTTAGTGTCTTGCATGAGTTCCTTGAGTGCATCATGGTCATATGACCACCCAAGGAACGTGAGGAACCTAGAACAGTGTCACATTTAGGGCACTCTACCCCACTTCCTCCAGTCCCACCATGGCCATGGTTCTGCGAACACTCACCCATTCCTGTTAAGTCACAGGAACCCCCTGGCAGGGATAGGGAGTGACCATGAGATGAAGGGTGGAGGTGATGATGATGGTGGTGCATGTGATGATGATGCAGAAGTGCTCCATTTTCTTCCTCTCCTTCTGCTGGGCAATCATTTGGTTCTGGAGCTGTGGCACTATCTCGATTGGCACTTTCATCAGCAGCAGCATTGGAGGACAGCGGAGAGGAGGAAATGCCAGTAGTGTCATCCTCACTCCGTCTAACGGCAGCTGCCGCCATTGCCATGGAACAAGTGGGTCCCTGGCAGTTAAAGCTCAGAGGGAGCTCTGAGGTCCTCCCCCCACCGTCTGCAGCTGAAGCCTCTTCCTTGACAGAGGAGGAAATGGAAGCAAGGGCTTTGCTGTTGAGTATGGAATTGACTGCAGATGTGCAGACAGAAGGCTGAAGAGTGCTACTAGGCATTAATAAAGGAGATTTGGAAATGCTTTGGTTTGAGACAACTGGTTCCCCCACCTCACCCCCACCACTGCTACTGTTACCACCACAGGTCACTGCAGTGCTTTCTGCCTCCATATCGTCATCCTCCTCTCCTAATAATAGCTCCTCCTCTTCTTCTGAGCTCCCCATCTGGTTGGATAGATGTGCCTTGCTTTCATGACCTTCGATGTTCCCATCTTCTCGCTTACATGCCAACTCTTTCCCTGCAGACTCCTCTATTCTCCCTCCCTGTTTGGGCAGGGCATTGGAGTCTTTGGCAGAGCCTGGAGATGAGGTAAGAGTGGATGCTTTGGGACTGTTTAGCCCACCAAGAGAGAAGACTGAGCCCAGTGGGGTTTGTTGCTGCTGCTTTTGCTGGAGTCCAGAGTCAGAGTCTTTGTTTAGGAGGGTCTCACTGCCTCCACTGCTGCTTCCAGGCTCCAGATGGACACCACTAAATGTGCCATAGAAGCTCTGACCAGAGTTCATGGGGACCAAGGTGGGTGGCAGAGGAGTGCTCTTATTTTTTGGTTCCAGAAAACTAATGAGAGGCTCTTTGTCTTTCCCAATGCCCTGGATGATGGCAGAGGCATGCTTGTCCGCTAGCAGCCGGCGTTCTTCCTCACACAGTGTCATGCGGTGATCATGGACAGCATGAGTGGCAAAGGAACGGGCATAACCAAATGACAGCTTGCAGAGAAAACACATGAGAATAGGTTTACCCTTGCCATAAAGGGCAAGCCCATCAAATTTGGAGAAATCCACGTTGTTGGGAACATCTTTGGATACACAGGACTTCTTGGCAGACCCATCGCTGTTCAGGTAATCCTTGTTGCTTTTGTGCCGCACATCGAAGACACGGAAACTGTGCAGGACAGGGCTGAGGCCTGCCATTGTTGAGGTATTGGGAAAACCTTGGTCTGAATTGCCAAACCACTTTCCAAAAGACGAGGCTATGTGGAAAGTGTTGATGATCTGGGGGTAGACCGAGGATGAAATCCCAGTAGGTTCCCCTGGTTTTCCCCCACTCGTGAGAGAGTTTGTGGGAAGCAGGCCAGGTACCATGCCTCCACTACTTTGGATCAACTGACTGAGGCTCTCCACAATGTAGGCAGAGCCATCTGGCTGGTAAACTATCTCTCCAGCCAGGTTTTCAACATCACTGCTCTCCTCTTCCTCTTCCTCCTCTCCATCTTCACTCCCACTCTCGGGCGGTCCCTGCTGTTGTGAGGGCTGATGTCGCAAAAGAGTGGGTATGCCCCCTCCCCCTGATGCTATTGGCACACCAGGAAAGGGCTGAAGACCTGGGAAACAGCTGTCAATTTCCATTTCATATAAGTCCTCAGATTCTTCCTCTTCTCCACAGCTCACTCCTTCCGGTTCCACCTCCCCAAGACCCTCTCCTCTGGAATGCAGCTGGCCTATGGCAGAGCTATCACGGAGGGCCTGCGGTGATGTCTGTTTTGGCTGCTGCTGCTGGGATTGTAGTTCTCTCACCCCGTCATGAGGTGCAATGGCGTTTTGGGATTGAGAGGGGTAGGGAGCAGAGAGAGACAGGGCATCCAGGGAAGGGGCCTGGTTGGTGCAAGTGACCTGTGAGTTTGACTGATCTTTCCAGGGCTGTGGTGGTTGCTGCTGCTGGGAGGAGCTGAGCCCATCGTCTGTCCCAGAAACCACGGGAGACTCACAGCTGTCCATGCTGATGCCTACATGAGGCGTTCATCGCATCCAGGCCTGCAGAGACATAAAGGAGCTTGTTTTATTGTATATACTGTACACAAGCATACACAGCTCATACTTCATCATGTTAAAGTTAGAAACAAATGGATAAATCTTCAAAAAATTGCTCTGCCTATTAAGCAAATATCAGGCATAGAAAATATGAAAGGAACCCCACTCACAGGAACCTTGAAAGAAGAAAATCAAATGTATGGCACACTGGATGAGAGACAAAAGTCTGAGATATAATTGGAAAACTGACACCATGCTCATTACGCTAGATTAGGCACTTAAACACAATACCTGAGACAAGCACTAATAAGCCGTCCATGATTCATCTTCCTGCCATATCGCAAAGGTACCATCTTTTATCTTCACCTTCCAAACAACACCCCTAATCTTATATTCTGCAAATCCTACATCCGTTTTTAATTAACTTGCAGTCAGACTAACTTAATGGATCAAATAGATTCCTCGTGAGATAATTAGACACCGAGAAGCCACCCATCAGCACATCGCACATTTACATAACTGGAAGAAAAAGTGTGTTGTCAAAAAATAAACTAAAATAAAATCCTTCACAGTATCAGTGTTATTACTCTAATTTAAGCTGGTCACTGTAATGTGCATATACCATGTACTTTATGGAGATGGATATGTCTGAACTCTGACATATGCAATAAAAGGCAGCATTTTCCATGTGCTCAAAATATATAAGCTGGGTTGGGATTTCATTGTAGCTGTGTTTAGATCTTGCATCCAATAACCTCCACGCTTAGCCTGGTTTCAAACACTACAGCCATCATCCGCTTCTGAAATAATAAATGGGAGCTGAGCTTTCGGGAGCTGGCCATGCCCCCAGCATCTGAGAGGCCCAACACAGGCTGCAATTTAGAGCACAGAAGAGATAAAATGATAACGCAAGATACTGCTGAGCTAATAATTTTATTAAAGGGATGCAGCCAACATTGATTAAAGGGGGCAATCGGGCTGAAACCAATAACTCTAGGCTGCCCTTTAACCCACCAGTACTGAATATTACATGAGCAAAGTTTCCCGGCATCAAGCTCACTGCCATGTCCCGGTTGATTAGCACATTCACTGCTTGCACTTGATTTATTTACTTATTTACTTAGGGATGCAAATTTCAGCTGTGATCAGAATAGTGTCTACCCCCACAGCCGAACATATTCACCACTGAGGGAGAGGAGAGATTGATAATGTCTGTCTGCCTCTTCATGAATGTCTGATGAAGCTTACCTCCAACACAACATAGCCTACCTGAGACCTCTCCAGCCTATATGCATGCTTTCTGCAAAAATAATGCACACCCATTGAGATGTGCCTTTGTACTAAGGCCTAACTATGAACCATAACAATTCAGAAGAGCAAAATGAGATATGGATAGAAAGGTCTTTCACAATGGATACAAAAGAAAACATTAAATATCACTGCAAAGATATTGTGGTTCTTTATTGTCATAAATGCATACATGTTTATGATAGAATAGTCCATGAACTGATTGTTCTCTTTAATGCTACAGAAGCTCACCTTGATGACCTTTGAGTTACTTTGCATATAAAATGATGAGATATTAGATCGGCTGGCTTATTAACAAGATTGCTTTATACAGCTGGACATGATTTAAAGATGGCTGCCATATTGAGTGAGGGGATAGTAGCCCTACTGGCCTGTATTTATTATCTGCTCCATTAACAAGAGGCTATGAGCTCAACAGACATTTCACACAAATAGACAGAGGGCAGTGAGAGTGAAGCTAGAAAAAAAAAAGCCACATGTCAAACACAGAGATTCTTCAGACTGAAAGCAAGTGGATTAAATGTGCAAAATGAAGTGGGGAAAAAAAGCAGAAAATGAGACTTGTCTAAAAGGTCTGTCTCATAGGAAAACATCTCCATGTCTGAACATGGAGTATTTCACACTTTGTTCCTGTAATCTATCAGCCCCTCCTCCAGATTCCACTGCCTGTCTCAACCAGGCCTGGGAACACTGGGCCCACATGCACAACAAACAGTTAAGACTGCTAGTTAACAATAACCTCCTCTTTGCCTTGATGAACAAGCTGAGTATATTGCTCTGTACAGAGACTATGCAACCATCAATTCCCATTACAGCTCCAAAATACCACAACCAATTAGTAGAAGACAGGATAACACGATGATTTTTGATCAGAGCTGGAGTACTTGCAGTAGAGCTTGGTGTGTCCACTGCTTACAGAAAACAGGATTGCCCTTTAAAATCAAGATGGTGTAATTCAATAACCTGCAGTGGTTACTGATGAGCAATGGGATTGTCTGGAGTCGGAAAGTCGCAGATGGGCCAACAGATATAACGCTGTTTGTCTCTCAGAGGTCTGCCTGGCTCAGTGACACCTGTTTAAAGCAGGAAAAGCTTTAATCTCTGGGAGGCACTAAACAAGTATGGGAGACAGACAAAGAGACGCGGTTGAACTAGAGGGGAAGTGGAGAAGGCTGGTGTCTCTGAGTGCTGACTGTGTTAATAACCACAAATCAAAATGATGAAACAGCCCAGCAAAGGTGACTATCACTGAATATGATTATGAGTGGTTACATACTGTAATATTTAGAAAAGAAAATATTCTTTTACATACTGGCTCTAGAACAAGTGAGTGTGCCATGGACCTTGCCCTTGCATTGCATTGTAATTCTGAATGTGGGCCCACTGAGTTGACAATAAGCAGACTGTGTGCAGCCAAAACAAGCCTTAGCTGACAATATGAGATAATCACGGGGAAGAAAAGGCTGGATTCCTGAGCTGATCTAAGGGAGAGCATGCTGATGCACACATCCCGACTGTAGGACTCTCTGCTGTCACCTGTCTTCATTGACTACTTTGTTCTCTCTTTTGCTCTCCTTTCCCAAAAAAGAAAGTCGTATTCCACGGCCCTTACTTTTTAACAGATAAGGTTAAATGTTGTGAAAAGGCCTTGGTTCTAATTAATAATGTTAGAGTGGCTCTGGATGTCATTTAGTGAGAATGCAAAAGGGGCAAAGTTTTAAGTTATAGGTCTTTTCATTAGGTGGGATTTCCCGGCTAACTAAGGGAGGAATTAAAGGTCAAGGAACCATCTGATTATAAGCAAACCCTGATCATCTGCCCTGAAGGCTTGGCCTTCCCTTCAGAGGACACTGTTCTGGTGTGTCCTGAGGAAAGCAATTCATACTCAGATTGTGAAAACTATCAGCAGAGTAGGGCTCTGACTCTTACTCCTAAGCACTTCTAAATCAGCAGTGAGTGTTCTACCATTTAAAATGTTAAAAGTTTCTTAATACGCCTCAAGGCAAAACTAACAATACACCAGATCTGGTTTTAAATTGTTGCTGGTCTGTGTCTGGTTTCTGAGCCATCACAGAGCCTGGCCAACTACCGCAAGGTAAGGAGCGCTTATTGGAAAATCAATGGCGTGAACACTAAGCAAGTTACAGGAAGATGTGGGAAGGAAGGATTCTTATTGATAAAGCAGGGGAAGGCTTTTGATGTTACACTAGGGACATGCTCATTGACGGGGAACCATTGTAGTCCTCAGGCAGACTAAAGCCTGGGTTTATCTTTTAGGTTTGTTCTACTTAATCACCAATAAAGGCATGCATGCATTGGACTCTTTAACATAAGTACACTTTAATGCCTAACATGCCTTTGTGAATTTGTGCTTTAACATTTTGCACTTATAATGAGGGAAATTACAGTACATTTCTAACATTACACTGCAAGTGCCTTTTTGTATTTTTTTTTAAATTTTGTTCTTCATCTTTCGTTCCCTTCTAAAAACAACAACAACAAACAAACAAACAAAAAACCATGCTTGCATATACACACTTACATAAACACCTGATCCTGAACAGAGGAACAAGTGAGTCTACAGCATGACCAGTGATTGTGATACACAGTTAACTGTTATAATTACTATTGTAATTTTGTTAGGTACACAGAGTTCTTGTTCATTTTTATCCCCCGTGCTGTAGCCCTGACAATTAACCATCTCGACCATTGCTGTTT
This sequence comes from Melanotaenia boesemani, assembly GCF_017639745.1. Classification (NCBI taxonomy): domain Eukaryota; kingdom Metazoa; phylum Chordata; class Actinopteri; order Atheriniformes; family Melanotaeniidae; genus Melanotaenia; species Melanotaenia boesemani. The sequence continues at coordinate 21,302,379 of NC_055682.1, forward strand.
ATTGTGTGCTGTAAATACTCCGTTTACTATTCTTCTAATGCAGACATAAGGATGCTCCAACTGCAGGAGGCAAAAAGTCACCTCAGGTCGATGGCACTCAGCCTGTAAACAGGGCTTCCCGTAAAATCAATGATCTTCAGTGGGAGCTATCAGTCTATGGAACAGAAATAGCTACGGCTATGTTCAGTCTAAGGCAGGGAGGAACAGTGCTGTGTGTTTATACGAGTGTGCGTGAGCAGAGAAGGCTGGCCACCGCCGTGTCTGGGTGAATTTCTCAAATACAGCAGAACTGAGGCATGTAGGCTCTGTCATGCATGGTGCTAGGTGCTGTAAAGACAAGACGACAGCTTACAGATTCCATTAATCTAGTTTTGTGCTGGAACAAATATACAACATACAGCAAAAATAATCCTTGCTGATAACAATATGAGCACGCTAAAATACCCTGGAGGTAATTGTTTTAGTTTCACAGCACTCGATTTTAGTAAGCATTTTCTACTAGCAATACTGTCCAGAGAAGGCAAAATTGATTTGTTTGTAGTATCAATTGCCTCCTTTGTTAATAGACCTGAAATAAAACCTTGAAAATGATTTTACCCTTTACACAACACCATCACATTGTGCTAATCCATTCCATGTTGCAGAACGGAAGAAATGTTACATAAGATAAAGTAGCAGTGAAATCACAGTGCAGAACTCTGTGTTAGTCGTACACAGAGGGTAGTCTGATTAAATGATCAAGACTGGAGAGCGTCTAACCTTCAATACCTTGTAGAAAGGATTGATACTGCACAAAAGTGGTTTCCCTGTTTTGGAGGGTGTGATAGAAACAGTGTACTGGTGTAATTAGAAGAAGTTAATTAGCTGAGGGTTAATTACTGGGTTCTGCAGAACGATGTGGTGAAAGACCTGGTGGGGTAGCAAAGCAGAGGGAAGCAGCGAACACACAGCAGGAAGCTCCCAGTCTCCCACCAATTAGCAAACAGCATGGGTGGGGGGGCTCTTTGGTGCACTTCAAGTACAAATGTGAGAAGCCTCATGTAATTTCATTTAAACCTCAGTACAGAGGAAGAGATACAGTGAAAGCAGGCAAAATATGCTATGCTGTAAGAGGCTTTTTATTACTGTTTTCTGTAAACAACAAAAATACCAATATGTCAAAAGTGAAATTTTAAATAAATAATAATAAAAAAAAATAACATCCAGATATCAGAAGAATTAAAAATACAAAAAGTGAGCAGGAAATATTATAATAGCTACGAAAACAACTTCTTAGTGCAGTTCTTCATTCTAAAAGACTGCACTGTGTTATTTTCCTCCTATGTCCCATGTGGTTTGTTAGAAAGCTTTGTAATTTATAAGCGCATAAATTATCCTTGGAATTAAGGTATTGATGTATAATCAGAGAAGGGCTATTGGGCACAAACTAACGTTCACCCCCAGGCAACCCAGTGCAAGGAGCACTGGTATACATTCACACACAGTAGGGTGTCTGTAAAATTGAAAGGCAAAGTGAGAGACTTTCAAATACTTATCAGATTGGTTAGATACACATCCTCCATATCTGCTCAATTTTAGCCCAACAGACATGGATGTTGAATGATTCGGAACGGTTTGACATGGGGCCTTACATCCTTTAACATGCAGTGCTGCCTTTCTCACAGTGTGGAATGCAGAAAGGTTGAGAGAATAGTCAATACTTTGTGCATTCATCTGTCAGGGACTAATCATGATTCCTGAGAAGACTCCTGAATTTAAAAAGTAAGAATTTCAGAAAGATATTTGTGGATATGTCATGTGTTCAGCTGTGCTTCTGTATTGTTTGCAGATTAAAAGGAAAGAGAGATGGGAGATTGAGATGCTGATTGTGATATGTGGGCAGACACAAAGCCAGAGAACCAAAGTCATGTGTCCACTGAAAGGTCAGGGACAAGGAAGAAATATGATGATCAAAGTGTTTAGTCTCAGGACCTTCATTTCTACTAATTATCAAATCTGTCCCTATTTATATCTGCTAGAAACAGACATTCTCTCCAGAGAGGATGGAAGTTAAATTTGCCAACTACAGTGCTTTCAGAACTTCTGTTTGCGCTCTGTCCATTTTATTTTTCCCCTGTAACAGTATGGGGCTTGTGGAGTGGGGTGAAGATAACCAGAGACCAAAACTAGTAAAGAACGGAACACTGTCTTCCAGGGACTATAAGGTGGGAAATTGATTTAAGTAATTATAAACAGCTCAAAGTCCAAATCATTTTGTATTATAAAGACATATATTACGCACACACTCATACATGTGTACATACTGCAGTGTTTCAGCTATGGAAAGGCAACCACAAACACAGTTGTTAAAGTGATCAATACCATTGAAATATTAAACCTCAAGAAGCCACATTATTGATTGGAAGTGCAATGATAAAACGGTTTATCATCACAATTGTAGGGCTTTATGTAAATGTTTTGGAGCCACCATCAGCTGCCCATTCACCATAGACTGTGACTAAATTAGACCCCTACCACCACCACACACACACAACTTCACACAGCTCTGCTCCATTACTCTGCCACCCAAAACCTGAGGGATTGGGGTGGGCAGGGAGATGTCATTACCACTATTTCTACATCCATTATGGAAGCTAACATTGATTAGCAAACTGAGCCTCTGTTGACCAAGAGAAAAGAGAAATACCCCAAGCTCTGGGATATTTTCTACGGGATCTAAAGCAGGTATCACATTGAATTACAGGTGGAAAGGACATAGAATGCAAGTAAGTATACATATAAGGACCATGTCCTGACAGACAGATTGGAGACATAAATGATATGTCTATAATGCTGAGCCTTACTGTGTTATCTGGAAAAACAAATACCTTAGTAATGACCCAGTCCTGCACCTGGTAAAACACAGGCTTCACAGCCACCTGGAATTAGACAAATATCCATTGCTGAAGACTCTTAAAGGGATAGGCTCAAAAGTGCAACAGAGAATTTTAGAGAACACAAACATGTTTAGTAATTATGCATACTGAGAGAGAAAAAAAACTCCAAATCTACCATGTAATGTACAGAAGCTACATATATTAAAAAAACACACACACACACAGGTAACTAAGAGGCTAAGCTGGGACATACAGCAGTATACAATGAAGAGAGCGTTGGAACACACAGAGACTTGGAGAGTTAGGGGCAGTGTTCGGTTAAGTGTCTAAACCTGAGCAGGGTGATAAGATCCTTTTAGAAGGCATGTGAAGGCCAAATGACCAGGGAACCTGAGAAATGTGGGTGAAAGCTGTCTGGTGTGAGAGCAGAGAGGAGGGAAGTCATGCAGTGTTATGTGTGGAAAATGGAAGCTCACTATCTCTTTTACGCACCTCACACTAAGGAGCAGTGCAGTCCCATCCACATAAGCTTGTGTGGGCATATACCATATCATGTGTGTGAGCACATATCCAGACACACGCACACAAACACACACACCCACGCACATAAAGCAGGGATTAGAGAGTGTCCCAGTGAAACCATTCTGTGGAAATGATTTCTTTCCAGAAAAAAAAAGCATGAAAGCCAATGGTGACCTGGCCTCTAATTCTAGAGTAGGATATCCTGGATAAATAATTAGAGGGTTGCTTTGAAGACCTTGCACAGCTGAACCATTCAGTCCCCACTTCACATTTGCTAAAGTCATTAATGACAAAGATTTAAAAAGGGAAAGAGAAAATCTTTCTGGTACACAAATACTTTTTTTATGAGGCCTGGCCCAAATTCCCCTCTGCTGAAGCTAAGCTGAAGGCCTTATCCTGGGAAAGAACTGCACATGTTTCAAACAATAAACCTCAGGAGGAGGTAGTAGTAGCAGAAGTGTTTTCTATTGCCTCCTTCCTGCTGAAATGAGACAGTTAATTAAGATTTTAGGTACCTTGTCTTTAATAAAAAATAAGTGGGAGAAAAGATATTTCTCGACTATCTCAACTCCAGATGTGAAAAGAAACTCTTAAAACTAAATTTCGTGTCAGTAACATACACTTTCAATGAGCGCTGACAAAGTCAGTGGATGTGTCTCGTTTTCAGTAAGCTGTATGGCTAAGCTGGATCCCTGACAGCAGGAAGGAATCTCACAAGTGGTATTCCCAACAAGGGAAAATAGACCCAGCAATGTGTTCTTTACATCAGATAGAACATCTTCAAATATTTCACTGAGGAAAAATAAAAGAAGAAAAAAAAAGAGGAAAATTTAAGGAAGACAATTCCTCTAAGTGTTAGTTTACATGTCAATGAGAATCCTAATCTTTACACCAGTAGTTTGTAAACGCAGCACTCATAAATCGGGTCTTGATGCAATCATCATCTTAAAAGGAGAGCAGAGCTTGCCTTACAGTTTACAAGGACAGATTCCAAGGCAAACCTTGGAAGGTGATGTGCATTCTTCTGAGTAAAGCTGTGATGAGGAACTGTCAACAGAGGAAAAGCGGAGGTAAAACAAAAGAAAAACAACTTGTTAAGTGTATAACAAGGTGGCCTGGAGGGCAATGCTGAAAGACACCTCAACACTTGACGCTGAAGTGTGCAAGGAACATCAAACAACATTTCTGTAGCTACGCTGAGCACTGACAGGGCCGACCACAGTGCACAGAGACCCTTGTGTAAAGAGAAACTGCTTTTTGGCAAGAAATAAACAGGAAAAAAGTGACTAAAAGACTACAGTCCCCTCTGCATTACTCGTAATAAGCGTTCATATGCACTAAATCTGAGCCACAGACCTCCAGGGAGATCTGACAGTGAGGGAAAGCTGCTGCCATCACATTACAAAACAGACAGGGAGTAACCTATTTCTAAAATGCATTACAATTAAGATATTCCTAGCAGATCATGTTTGCTTCTGAGTTTTATAGCTAGAAGGTGCGTGGCTGTTAAGTACAGACAGAAGGCTGTTATGGTGAGAATAGTTCTCCTTGACAAGCTGTACAGATTGAGAATAGGAGTAAAGTCAAAACAAATTTACTGCACAGAAGCTGAAAGAAAATTAACAAACTTCTGACCATTAGAGCTCTTGGCAGCTCAAATGCTGAAAAAAAAAAATCTTGGCACAGGGGAATCTACAAGTGTCCAGACCTTTTGAGGTGGGCAGCCACATGAGTAGAGGGAAAAGATATGACACAGACAAATGAGAGCTAATGAAAAGCAGAAACTTGAATGATATTTTGAGAAATATGGAGTGTGTTAATAAGTTCCTCCTCTTCCTCCCCTCTCCTGGCCGGGTCTGACTGTTATGACAGCTACAGTGCTGTGGAGCTATATTTGAGAAAGACCAGCCTTCTGTCCCTCATCTCCACACACACACTGTAGCCCTTGTTCATCTGCCTTAATGAAATGACCACATGCCTCCTCTCATCTGAGAGTTGCTTACATGCTGTAGCACCTGGTAGATATAAATCAGCCCTTACTGAGCTGTATTTGGGAAGTGAGGCATTAAGCATGACACAGGCTGTCAAAGTTCACATCGTACCAACCGCAACATCTAGTTGAACCGCTGTGGAACAGACCCGAAACCAAGGAGCAGGCCTACCATCAGCCTCTTATCTTCTGCCTCCCAGCTCTGCATGACATGGCTGCCACATCTGGGCCCCAGCTGGGCAGCCTGCTGAGCACAGCATAGTCCAATAAGGCGAGGTACTGGAACTCTAGAGCACCCTTGCTCAATGGTTTCATGGTAAGACACTTTTTAATGGATCAACAATTTCAAAAACAATCAGTTTAAACATGTTGTTTGCTGGTATTTATCTTTAAGCTTCCTTATCAGTGAGCTGTTGGTGGGCTTGTGGGTATTATTACAGTTTTTAAGTGGTTGGTTCTATTTCTGAGCAAGAAGATAAAAACAGCTGTGTGTTGTGCCAGTGCAGTCAGTGTGTGTGTGAGTGAGTGAGTGGAATTTCAGTCACGTGAGCCTGGGGTCTGAGTGTCAATCACTGCAAGAGAACTCACACATTCCTAAGAGGACAGGCACACATCTTTAGTTCATGGGCATTTCTAGGTTTGAGTCAGCTTGGATGCATGCATGCATGTGCAAGCATGCTTGTCAAAGTTACTGTTTTTAATAACCCAAACTAGATTTTAATACAATCAATTTTCCAGAAGGGTTGAGGGCAATAAATAAATAAATAAAATAATTAATTAATTAATAAAGGTAGAGTGAATATCCTAAATGAAAGGAATGGATTAACTGACATTTAATGTTTTATTATATCAACATTATATTCTTCAATATTCTTCTTTACACTGCTGAGTAATAAGCCCAAGGATCATGTGGTTTAAACCAATGACAGATGCATAGGAGGAAAAACTAGCATTGTAAAGATCAGCGACAGTGCGTTCATTCTGTTGATTCAGCTTATGGATGCAAGCAAAGGTTAGTGAGACAAAAACTTCTCTGTGTGCTGCTGAGAATGCAGGCCAAACAGTTTAGAAAAGGTTAGTTAAGTATCAGAAAATCTTATTCTCAGCGAGGATATAATGATCCTGTAACCAGCATCTGCAGACCTGCTAAGTGTAAACTTTATTTAGAATTGACAAAAGTCAACATTCCCTCTGTGCACCCATGTACACACATGCATGCACATGCACACATTACATCATGGATTAGGGCTTCAAAGAGAGATGAAAGGAGTGATTACATGACACAAAACTGGACTGGCCACATACAAGCAAGGGTAAAAACCATGAACACTAATTCTAATGGATGGCAAATGGGATGGAAAGTGGCAATGAAAAAAAAATCTATGAGATTTTTTTTCCCCCCACAGGAAAATAATGTGGACTCAGTGGCAGAAGACTTGGCAATGCCTCATGGTCTTTGACAACTACACATTTAATACATATCTAATTAATGATGTCATTGCTTTGACTTTGTAAGAACATGGGAAGGAAAAAGAAAAACAAGACATAACTCTTTGATGAGTAATACAAGTACAGTAAAGTAAAATAAGATAGGCAAGCAATCCTAAGCAGTTTGAATCTTAAATCTGAACACTTAAACGGGTCTAGCCAATCCACCACATTCTGTAAGAATATCTAGCACACAAGGCGCACATGTACTCAGGTTATGTGTGTTACATTAAGCAGCAGCCAGCTATAGCACCATATTGTGAATGGACTCTTGCAATGAACCAGTGAATTTACACTCAAACAGCTATGCCTGCATACTGATTATGGCTAAGTGTCTTCACACTTGCCAACTAAAATCAGAATGCAGCCATGAGGCTGAGAGGGAAGACGTATATGTGCACAACACAAAAAAACCCAAAACATAAAATAAACAATACACCAGTGAGGGAAAAAAAACATAAAACAGAAAGTGGAACAATAAGAAAATACCCACAAGTTTGTGTGTGCATGAGCAAACTTGTTTATCCACATTTGGGCTCACCACCTCTTGCATACATACATGCAGGGGAAAAAAAAACAAAACAAAAAACATGTCAGCTAGGAGGTGAGAATTAGAGCAGGGCCAACTGGCTCACCCTGAAAGTTCAAGTTGAGTGCTACTACAAATTACAGGTTGACAGCTTTAACTGTCCCTGGAATGTGTTTCTTACAATGTATGTGCATGTTGGAGTTCGCTAAGCCAACTGCCTCCAGACAGCTGTTTTACATGTCACAATTATATCTTACATACTCACATACACAAAAAAGAACAGTATTTAACAAAACTATATATTTTTCCTCAACACAAAACCGGGCTGGCCACATACAAACAAGGATAAAAATCATGAGCAATAATGGAGAAAGTATAGAGGGAGCTCCAGATCAACATCCCCTATCATAGCACCCCCTGTCCCATGTCTAACAGATGCCCCTATATTTGAGCTGTGAGGATGGAGAGTGATAGGGGCAGTGTAAAACGAGAGGGTGACTAATTGGTTCATAACCTGTAATTGGGGAGAAGTAATTGGAGTGGACTCACAGATGCCAGGTGCGTCTTTGGGAGGTGGGGCAGTGGTTTGCCCTTTGGCTGGCTATAAGAGAGCGTGCGTGTGTTTGTATATGCAGGCAAGGGGCTACACACAGATCAGTTGTAGGGGGAACACAATACTTCAACAGCAAGGGTCCCCAAAGAATACAGTTTAGGTGTGACGTGTGTGGAATAGCGCCTTAAAACCACATGAAAGTCTATGAAGAGAAACCCATATTCAGCACAACCACGCCCAGTGTAAACAGGGATACATATACCGACCTAAACAATACACATATATACACACAGCTAACTACAATGTCCAATAGCAATTTTTGCAGTCTACTGTTAATAGTAAGAAATCTCCTGCTCAACATTTTCTCATGGTTCACATGGTGGGTCAATATGATCAATGTGCTCATGGTCCACCTAGCCAATACCACACCTCTTCGAATCAATGTAATGGGGTCTGAGTGTTAATTGGGACAGAGTAAAAGGAGGGTGGGTGATGGAGCACGATGCACTTTTTGCAGAAGCATCAGAAATGCTGTACAGGGTCGTGATGAAAGCTGCTTAATGTTGACAGCATGACCGCTTGTTTAATTGCCTGGCTAAGATGTTTTTGTGCTATAAACAGAAACAGAAAGAGTTGCTATACACAGTATAAAAAAGAAGGTATTTGAGAGAACATCTGTTTGTCCTGCCCATCACCATATAATTATCAGTAATTATCCTACATTTGCTCTGGTGTGGTTATGCATTCCCTTCTTCAGGCAGGTAGACAAGAGATACTCATAAAACACACCACCACTTGTGTAAAATCATAAACTTAGAAAACAAAGTAGTCAAAATTTACTTGGTTTAAAAAGTTGTTTTCTAGGCAACATAATGCCAGCAGCACAAAGTGAAAATGTGTACCCTCCAAAAAGCATGCAAGTGCTCCAACAAGAGGGTTCCCTGTGCTGAGCTCAGTCTTGAGGAGATACTTGCTCTAAAGAAAAGTGGCCTTCACAACATGCTTTAAACAGGACTTTAGTATCTACTTCAAAGACAAAGCAGATCATCTTCTCTCCACTCAGCAGCCATGCTTCCAATTAACTAGGGGGAAACTAGTGCTAAAAATGGCGATGAAAAATAAATCTCCATTTTAAAGTAACAAGCTGTTCTCGCTATGGAATCTCTCAGATATGATGCATCATGCATTGTTAAAAATACAACTGCCATATTCAAACATTTCAGCATCCTTTCCCTCACCATGTGTCTTTTGATGGTAATCTTGGGAAACTTGAGCTGAAGAAGTGAACAAATTAAACAAGTGCAATGCAAGAAAAGAGACACGAGGCAGACAGAAAGGCTTACAGAGTCAACTGTTTACCCTATGTGTTAAGTGCATGGTTGTTTATTTCTGATGAGTAGCTGCAGCTGACAGCTAAAAAGTATGTAAAGCACAGGAAAAACCTGCTTGACAGATATTCCATCTGTCAGCTAAATGGAAGTAGGAAGTGATGGTAGAGGAAACCGCTTCAACCAGAGTAAAGGCTGCTTCCCCCGCGTTGCCTGTTGTCTTGCCCTGTTTATAAAGGGCATGAGGTTCGTCAACATGGCATCCAGCCCAGAAAATTGCTGTTAAGGCACTGTTAAGTTCCACTGGCCATGCAGAAGTTTTACATGCTGACAATCAAAAATAGAGTGAAGTCCCCTTCATAACTTTTTGACATTATAAATAATATACAGAAGTATAGTGTTTTAATAATGTAAATACACACACACAAATATTTCTCTTCACCATGTGCCATTTATCTGAGCCATATGCTGAAAGTGAGAACATCTGATAGAGACATATTGATCTTCCACTATTTTGGTGCAATTTGGTAAAGATTAATTAACAGTTTCCCCCACTTTTCTAACGTGCTGACACAATGAACACAGTTGGGTCACAGGAAGGTCTAAAGTCAGGACACAATCAGTCCAAAAACAAGGTGGGCTCCTGTAAGACCCTGGCTTACCCCCACCCTCTAAATTACCTAGGCTGACACCAGGGGGGAGAGGAATGGGTGCACTTCAGCTCTGTACTCAGGCCAGTCTCTGAGTAGGTCAAGACCTCCCCATTAGGGAGCAGGTCAAAGCCACATAACTCTTTAGCTAAGGTGAGGGTCACTGCGATGCTCTGTCCAGCCAGGGTCAACCAGAGGTCTCTGGCCACTGAGGTTCATGGCAATACAATAAAGTAATCAATCTGGTTGCTGGACCCTGGTCAATAATATACTCCCAGGCTGTACAGGGTCACCACCTGTTCCCTGGCCTCTCCTTGGACTGTCCTGGCCTCCTGAAGTGCATAGGTCTTGGATTTCATAGCGCTGAAGAGAAACTGAAAGTCTGTGGTTTTGGAGTGATAGTAAAAGCACTGGGTTAAATATTTAAAATTTTTAAATATATAAGAATTGAGTCCAACCAGAGATGTGGCTCAGCTGTGAAAATAACAATTCAGACTTTAAAAAAAAGAGTTTTTTGAGACGACACAGACATCTTCTTACGTATGATCATTTATTTACTGCACAGACTCTATGCTTCATGGTGACTAAGAAAGCTGAATTACTACTTCCAGTTTCTTTTTTGTAACAAAAACTACCAGTATAGTCTTTCTCCTCCCCTTTTTGTTCTTCCCTCTTTGCCCTCTCACGCTTGCCATGAATGGAGACAGACAGCATCCTTGGCGGCTGCCAGGATGAGGCAGCAGTTAATTCTTGGCTGCCCTCCCTCTCTGCTTAAAGGCAGGTATAGAGTTTCCAACAGTTCCAGCTGGCTTGATACAATGGTGATCTCAGGGCAGGGGCAGAGTTCCAAGCAGGTGAACTAGCCTCTCCTCCTTCCCTTATAGTCCTTATCAGTCTTCCAATGGTGCCACTAACACCCCTACATCTTCACTGGAGTTTACTCTGTCTTGGTTAAATTCCATTTAACCCAACCCTTTAAGTCTCACACAGTTTCCTGGCTGAGAGTCTCTGCTCTCCGTCTCACACAGAAACATAAAACTGAAGTGATAAGATCTGAAATAGAATCTAACAAGCCAGTGAAACAGTGCAGGATTGCAGCCCAAATCCAACCTATTGCTGGGAAAAAGCAGTAAAATTATTTACACTTTTCATGTCTGAACACATGCATGTTTTGAACATGAGATGAGACTGGCACCTTGACTCATTTCATATTTTCATCTCCTTCCTTCCTTCATGTTTCCTCCCTCAACTCAAACAACATGATGTGTCATTAGGAAATATAATCAGCATCCTATTTGCATACATCTGCTTTATTTTATTGATTGCTACTCATTCATTAAAATTCAGGGTATATAATTAATGACCACCCCCTGGTGCCACACCCTGGGGACTGCTAATTCCACTGCATGCCAAGGGGATTTCGGCAGAGGGCACAAGTGGGCTAGTCGCAACGGGCACTGGGCCAGTATCAGTCCCAGTCTCCTCTCTGCCTCTGGCTGTCCTTGGGCCCAGCCAGCTCCTCTAACAAGGAGAGCCTTCCTTGGTCGTGTTAACTAAAAGGACAATTATCTTGAGAACAATGATGCTTTTCACAGAGACTGTTGTCATTAATGCAGTGGATCTGGTTACAGCAGTCAGCTTAAGCTAATTAATGAATGCCGTCTGTGGACTCTCATTGCTTCTTAATTAAGTAAGATTTTTTTTAAAATGAGGCAAAGAGTTATTGTTTTGGAATAAGAGTTTACCTTTTGGTCGATTTTTCTGTGGCCATGAAAGAAAAATAAATTCTGTTATGCCTCAGTCGTTACAGTAAGGCTTCTCTTGTCACAAACACTGTGTCTCACCATCCTTTTCCATGATTAAAAATATATTATGATTAGAAATTGCTGACTGACTGGCTGATTGACTGACAGACTGATGTACTGAATACTGTGGGAACAGTTGCTTTCCAAACAGACAGCTGACTCCTTCTTTCCAAGGAGCCGGCTGACCTTTTACAAGGGAGAGGGGCTGTTAGTCACCAGTCACTCAGCACTGACTGACAACATGAGGAAAACTGAATGAGATAGATGTTGGGGTTTGTGGGGCAGAACGAAAGAAAAAAAGAAGGAGAGGTCAGGCAGATCTGACTGTGAAAGAATAAATTTTCCTCGTCTTTAGCTATTCCCTAAAGATGGACAAACACACTTGCAGAGGTTAAGGTGGAATGTAAGCCCATTCAAAGCCCCTGCATATCCTTCAAATAACACATACTTACCATTGTCTCATGACCAAAGACATTTGCTCAGACTCACAGGTGGTAGACAGTAAACTTTTGCAAAAGTTTGCAAAAGTAAGCATATCTTTCTGAAGTTAATTTCTGTATCTAAAAGTTGTGCAGTGGTTCTGCATGAGATACCAAATGTGTAAACAAAGACATACATCAGTGCAGGGATCTGGTTTGGCAACTATATATGTCCTTACTTGCTGGGTATTGTGAAGAAGGTTCACAATACAGCTGATGATTGTGATTAAAATGTAAATAAAGGCCAAGTTCAGAGAAAGGACGAATATGTGAGGGTAAATTTAACTTCCACAGCTCTCCACACCCTATGAAATACTTGTTCTTCACCTTTCCCACATGGCTGGACAACAACAAAAACATGCTGTATACATAAAAGGCATACCAAAAAATAAAATCATCACATTCCAGGCTGGACTGTAAATTTTAATAAAACATACTTCAACTTTTAATAAAGCACAAAACAGGAACATTTGTAAAAAATTAAGAACCTCCCAAATGCTCTCTAAATCTATCTACTGAAAATGAGGATTTATCTACTCCATGTGGTGCCCATGTCTGGGGTCCCTGTGACCCCATTGTGAGTACTCTTCACATCAACAGCAGTGCTGCTTCCACCATTTACCCTGCTTTTAGCCTCTCAACATGAAAAATGTACTGTTTTAAGTAATCCTTGTTTGTACTGACCATAATTGATTGAGTAATCCTGGTTTAACATGCACTAAAGCCAGTGCTTAAGAAACTATTAGAAGGGCTAGCAGCTTAAAGAGGCAGGCTCTATCTGAATGTTGACTACTAGATCTGCATTTATCTGCCTGAAGGTTAGAGGCATTCAATGACTATTGTTTTGTGACCCACTTTAAGCCCCACCTACTGTGTTTCTGCATTAGGAAAAATAGTCATGAACCAAGACATAGCCAAGGTTTATCCTCTGACCTTCATTAGTAAATCTCTTGGGTGTTCTTCCATCAACCTGGGGACTTAGTTTTGGAGGTGTGTGAGCCAGCTTCACCAAAAGAGCCACAAACTACCTCCAAAGATGCAATGCCAAAAGTTCCCATCAACTCGATATGACACACGACATGCCGCACGTTCATCACTGTGACAACCCTGTCATGGTCAACACAAATCTCTCAACGTCAGCATGGGTAGCAAAGATATTATGGAGCTGGAGAGAGCAAGAGAGAGGAGGGAGAAGGAGCAGCACACACACCAAGTACAGGTCATAACACAATCACAGTGGCTCTGGGATCAAGCAGCAAGTGTGAACGTTAGACAAGGGGAAGGCTAATTCCTGCTCCTCCTTCTGCCCTGGGTGCTGTGGTTTGTGCATGACGCATTAGGAGGTGGGGAGGTCTCTCTATCTCAAACACACACACACACACCTACACACACATATATGTACACAGGAAAGAAGAGAAGGAGAATAATCCCCATCAAGACCTCTGCCCTAATGGGGCCCACTACTGTAATTACAAGGCACAGATTTCAGATCAGGCACTTAAGTAGCCAGCGAAGAGTGCCCAGAAAACAAAAAGCTCTGTAATTATCGTCTGTCTCGTCTCTCCCCAGCGTAACTTCAGTTACCTGTCATGCTGCTGTTTTGTCAGGAGTCCGTTGTTTCCTGGATTCTCCCTAATCCATGGCTGGAAGCAGCCCTGGCAGTGTGCCTGTCTGTGCAAGACGCACATTTTAGTTCGTGGGGGCGAGTGACGACATGGCACACAAAGATAGCAGAAACCTGAGTCCTCACAGCCCCACAAGCACATGAATGCATTTCTTCTTTTTTTTTTTTTTTTACAAGAGAAAAGAGGAAAAGAAGGAGGGGGAGTGTTCGCTTTGCCCGAGACAAAAGATCCATTGTGCAATGAAACTTTATATACATATTAGAAACTCGAAACCCATAGCCTCTGCAAGCAGGATTCTTGTAACTGTGAACAAGATAACATTACCTACCATTCTATCCTTGTGTCCACAAAAAGAAAAAAAAAAAAAAAAAAAGGAAAAAAAAGAAAGCCTTCAATACTACTTTTCTGCAAGGGGTCTCATTCTTCATGATGGATTCCTGTTTTTGCAGGGTCATCTAATATCAGTGATAAGAGAGCTGTGGTCTCCCGGCAGTTTTGTGGCCCATTAAGTAACACATTCCCCAGGTGGAGCGGAGCAGGAGGTGCAAGTTGTCGACAGAGATTTGGATCCTGCATTCTCTTAGCTCGCAGTCACCATCTGCCTAACCTCTCAGGTGTTTCGGAAGGAATGTTATGCCCATTCCTATACTTGCCTCATTCACCTGCTTCAGGCTGAAATGCACAACCTACTGTATGTACTTCTTCTGCTCTAACACAACTAAACCGGTTTGCAAAAGTAACATATCTCTTTTAATATCCCCTTCTACTTAAGAAACCCTATCCTATTCCAATTGTAACCATTCAATTAAAAAAGAGGTGAAAAACTGAAGTGATTTTTTTATTTTTTTTTTAAGTAAGAATGTGAAACAATCATGTGTAGCAGACAATTACATTAAATCTGAGAAAAACACTCAACATTAGGAAAACAAGAGTTTCAGCCAGAGCTGATATTATGGCAAGCACAGGCTCAAATAAAGCCCTTTTCTTTGAAGCATTTTTTTAAATAAGCACAATGCATGGAAAAAGGGAAGGAAAAAAAAAACTACAGTGGAAATCACTAAAGGGAGAATCAAGACCCAGTTCGGCTCAGTTTAATATAGTCTGTGTCCACAAGTCTGGGTGACATCATCATCATCATCAGACATGTAATTAACCTATCACAACGGTGCAGTCAGGGGGAAGACTGGACAGCAAGCATCATAATAACAACCCTTACAACATGTAATTATTTTTCTCAAAGGCACAAGTACGCACAGAACTAGCACGCACAAAAAAGTAGGAACCTGCATAAACCAATGCCCATAAACACATGTACAACCACATGGAGTAAGTGGTAACTAATATGCAACAAGGGTGATATACAAATGTCATAACAACTGGTTTATAACATCTAATTTAAGCTGAAAAGTGAGTTTGGTTCACTGCAGAGAAACATCACTGCATAATTAAATCAAGCACTGCTCAGTATTTTAAACAGAAGATTAATGTTTACTCTAAAAGCACAGTCGTTTCATTACTGAACTCGACTTCAACTAGTGTTTTACACAAACTATATGTGTAAGAGTACATCACACAAATTTACTGAACAGAACTGTGATGTTTAATTGCTTATTTTATATGCTGTTTGTGCAATAGGTAAATAACAAGGTTTGGTAAGCACATCAACCCAGTAAATCGCTAGTGAGCTGGAGAGGACAACTTCGAGCTCTTGAGAAAAAGAATGAAGTGAGGGAAGCCAAATTTATAAAGTTACTTTTGAAAAGGTTTCAGGTGAAGTTATGAAAAACATCTGTGCAGATAACAAATCACAAGCCCCCTCTCAGTGATAGTCAAAGACAACAAACAAGGGCTGACTAATCCTGATGCTTTCCATTTCAGTACTGGCAAAGCCTGCATATCATAAAGGCATTTTGTGAGTGCTTGGAAAGACGACAACTTCCATTTTTACAAGTTCTATTAATACAGACTTGAGGTGAATGATTCATTGTGAACCAGACCTGGACTTTGTCAACCTAACTTGTTCCTGTAACTTTTTCCACCAACACAGATGAAACAAATGACTACAACCATCACATGTATATATGTTTAAAAACATAAGCGTACCCTAGTGAGCTTGTTGGTTGTTTACATCTTCAGTACTTACAAGTCATCTCATCAAGATAAAGTACTATAAAAGCAAAGTGTTAAACATAAAACTAGCCACTAGCGTACCATTGGGTGGGTGGGGGGTCTCAACTGTTTTGCATTAGGCCAGATTAGATGATGTTCAGTCAAATTATGTTACTGGCATCTGATGCAAGGAAGTGCAGCTACTGCCTTCCACTGTGGCAAAATCACATCAAAATGTTTAAATCACACAGGTGGGACTCAAAATAAACAGCACCTCAGTCCTATTTCATTCTATATTTGGCTGGTCCAGATCGTGCTACAAAGTGACCGTTTTGGCTGAGTGAAAAAAGTATCAAGCCTGGTTTGGTGTGGTTATCATAGACCCAGGGAGCCTTAGAGTAAAGAGAGCTCTAAGTTAGTTTTAATAGGCAAATTATTTCTACCCCTAACACCCGCACAGGCTCCACTCTGGGCCACTAGCTGTTTGAAGTTGGTAACAGCTGTAGTGTTCCAGCCTTTATTTAGAGGTCAGCACACTGACTTCACTTAAAAGGAGAGTGGGACTAAAGGAGAGAGCGAAAGAGAGAGAGAGAGGGAGAAGGAGAAAGAAAGAAAAGAAGGGAGTGGGAGGACAAATAAAGAACAGAGAGCAAGTGAGAGGTGAAAGAATGAGTTAAAAAAAGAAAGAGTTACTAGTGTGGCAAGGGATTAGCTGAGGGAGAGGTTAAAAGTTTGTGGAGTTGCATCTGGCCTCCTGCCTGCTGTGTTGTTTATTGCCGCCGGCGTGAAGATCTGGTGCCAACATTAACCGCACCTGAACCACTCAACAGCAAACATTCACACACACACATATACACACTCACAGGGACAAAACAGGAAGAGGCATGAGTACAGCCAGCACTTTACTCCAGTGCCTTGCCAAGATATTACAATGTACCAGCCTTTTCTTCTCTCAACATGTGTGTGTCGGCTTGTGTTTGTGAATGCATATTTAGATGTACTACTCTAGTAGATGCCAAGTCATGACTTCTCATTTGTTAATCTACCATTGCTCCTATTACCCTCATGTTTTCCTTGCTATCTTTGTGCTCTGTCACTCTGGATAGCTGCCTAGTTACAAAGCCTTATCCTGATTCAGCCAAATCTTTTTAACTCAGTTGCCCAAAGCCTGGCTTGCCAACAGTTCCAAATCTGCTTAAACCTCCACTATATGTTCAGTGAACACAAGACAGATGAGAGTTCTCATGCTCCTTATGAAATCCTATGTGCCATCAGCCAGTATTATAACACTGACTAGACACAGGGTTACTGTGGGTAGAAATCACACACAAAGAAGAATGCTAGAATTCCACCCACAACAAACCCATGGGACAGACCCTCCTCTGTTCAACTTTTCTTCTTAAGAGGAATTCCCCCATTATAATGTGCCAGCTTACACAGCAATGCACGTGCACAAAGAAGCATGCACACAAAATAAATTTTGGGGTAACAGATGAGTAATAGCTGGAAGACATTGGGGTTTTAATGACAGGGTATTCCTTTTGCCCCAGGCACTATAGACAAGCCTAGCAGGCAATTAGTGCATGAAACCATCACCACCATCACCCTACTCCCCTCATCACCTCCTTTCTGCGCAGCCCAGCCCTGGTCTTCTGAACTTGGTATGGTCAGGGCTGGAATGTTGAAGCAGTTCATGTTCACATGCACATCAAAAGCGATTAAGTACAAGCCCCTTGGATTAAGATGAGTCTGTAGACCTTCACATCTTGTGCTAACCTCTCAAAAGCACTTGGCTTCCTTCTGCCACAACAGTATCCAAGTTCATTTTGGCCTGACACAGGCCCCTCCTTTGCTTGTGGAAGTAATACCAGATTACAGAGCAACTGTTGTTAAATGTTGATATAATGTGTTTTTCTTGTTCTTTTCCCCCTCTCTCTGTTTGTACAGCTGTTCTTTAACAGCAGGTCATCTCACTGTTCTGCTCTCGTATGACTTACTTTGTGCAAAACTGATGTATCATTTCAGTTTAATACACATGAAAAACATTTACGCGTTGGCTGTGAGGGAGAACTTATTTGATAAAACTTGTGGAACTGAATTTATATACACATCTGGCACACATTAGCCTATAAGGCTAACTTCTTTACTTCTTTTTCCTAAATAGTGCTCAGAGAGTTAACTTATCCCTCTGTGACTCAGCCATACACAACAAGTCCAGACAGGCGACCGGCAACTCAAACATGCTGTACACTGATATGCACAGCCCACAAAAAGGGTGATTTTCACTAGAGCAAAAAGGTCTAAGACAACAAAACAAGAACAGGAAAGATGAACACCTTCTTGACAACATTCTTTTCTTTGTTGAATCAAAGCAAGAGAGGATAAAAGACAGACCCATGAAACCATCCATTCATAAAACATACCACCTTTAGGTGCTTGTGATGAAGGGAGGAGGGGAACAGGCTAAGAAAAAAAGGTACATGAGTAGGTCAATGAGCACAGCAAAGTTAGACATATACAGTGTATTAATTGAAACCTGTGCTCTACCTCTCTTACTCCCCCTCCATCCCTCCCTCTGTATGTGTACATGTGAGGAACCAGCAGGCTGGAAGCTCTCCCAGGACCCAGATGCTCTCTGTCAACACCAAGATTCCAGAGAGGAAGCAGGGCTTTACAGCAGCAAGCTGTACACACAGTCAGGACCTGCAAAGACCAGGAGCCAGGAGAGGACAACCTGCTCCATATAAACACAGACCTCCCTGTCTCCCGCCTGAGCCACTGGTTCTGCTTCCTCGCTCACGATGGGCATGGTTCACAGTAAGCCAGCAGCTACTAAGTCCTGGGAGTAGGGAATCAGCCACAGAGTTCCTCCTGCCTGGCTGGGCCCCCTCTCTGCCTGCCACCATGAAGAGGTAAATAGCTATTGGCTGCTCAATAAGTGGCTTCAGTGCGTTGGAGTGAGGGGCCTTTTTTCCTCCACACTCTCTCGGCCTTGACAAGCATGTATTGACAGAGCAGTTACACACTAACCCATTGGGGGAAATCCTCCACATTGTGCCCCAGGCAGCTGATAAATGGAACTCATACAGTACCTGTAACCACAATCTCCAAGGCTTGGACATGGAAAGGTGCATTTGCACATACACACAGCTCAATACTACCATACTAATGCAGACATAAGTGGAAAGGAATAGGGGTTTTATGATACATGATGTTATGTACCAGTGGAAAGATAAAGGGAAGGAGAAAATGGGATTAGAAAGATGTATATAATCTTTCATAATCATATAATCTTTTGGCCTCACCACTAACACTGTTTTTCTGAGGTATAACAGCGAAAATCCACAAGCCTGTAGTGCCTCAAGTGGCTGTAATTAACAGGATGAAAATTTAAAAAAAGGGGAGAAGTGTTCAATAATCAGTGTGCTGAATTGTAATGTCAATATTAAAGTTGAAATTCTAGATTAGATGATTCTTATATTTAAAAAAAATTGTCGGCTGATTCCTTTGAATGTATTTTATACAACAAAATCCAGAACTAAAACGTGCAACACTGAAAAATTAAAAAAAATAAAAATCAAGGACAGTTGTGCTGAATATCAGTGCACTTCTTAGAAGTTTATGGCTTTTATATGTTCTCCTGGTCATAAGGGCCACTGTCCACGAGAGAAGTCAATGTCTTAGTAGGAAAGGAGGAGTCAGTGCTTTAGCCCCCAACATTGGGGAGGAGCTGTCTGGTCTCGTCCTCTTCTTCCCCTCCACCCCTTTCATGTCCGACCTACCGCTGATAAATAGCTAACGGTGCAGCACTTGCTTTCACTTTGTGATATGATGTCAGTAACCTTCATTGATCTGCTGGCGGGTAGGCAGGCCTTATCGCTGCCTCTCCCTTGTGATATACTGTGATCCAGGGCCCTGACTGCTTTTTAATACACTGCACTTTAGGTAACGGTGTCGCAGGCTAACCACCCCAGCTACTAACACCTGGGGCCGTATTTTACAGCAGTGCTGTGATGGCCAGAGAGATTACGAAGAAACTAACTCTAGGAGAGCCTGCCAGCAAAATGATAACACAGACTAAAGTGGAACAGTAGAGTTGTGCTGTGTGAGGAATTCTGTATTCTGATCAGGTCTTCTGGCTCAAGCTCACATGACGACAAGGTGCACGGAGAACATAGGCGATTCTGAAAATTAAAACTCTGAGAACTATTTATTGTAAAAACATGTATGCTACACCTCATCAGGGCAATCAAACCCTTGAGATTCCCACCCTAAACTTTGACAGTCCTCTCTTGCCTCCGGTTGAAACCTTTCAGTCCTGTCACTTGTCAGAAGCACTACCTGTGCTGTATTTTTAAGTCTAATCAAGTACCTCTGTCAGAATATGGAGCTATTGTTGACAGAGCACAAAGCTCTTTGCAGGGTTGAATTAGTGCTGACAGCCACTTCTTCCCACCACATTTATACATGCACTTACTCTATAACAACATCTGAGCTGATAGGTGTGACTTGGAACCATATCATGTGAACCCTTACGTCAACAAAATAAAAATAAAAACAAAAATGCAAAAGGTATGACACTGGAACAGCTAATATGAACATTTAGAAGCAAAGGTCCAAAACTATGACAGTTAAGGAAAAAGTGACAAAGAAAATTTATATTTTACCATTGTATATAACTTAAACACACAGAGTCCCACTCCTGCTTAACCACCCTCTTGTATATGGGTTAAAGGAGGCAGCAGATAAAGAAGACTGGACGACTAGCGGGAGAATTATCCCAACTATTGATTTTAGCTGTTGGGTATTACAGAAGGAAACAGCCAGTTTATCAGGCCAGGATCCCTCTGCACTTTCACTAACTAAACGAGTATTTTCTGGGCTTATCAGGCAAAAAGCCTATTACTGATGTTCTCTGTCTCCCCCACAATGTGAGAAGGTGACCACCATTATGAAGGAACTGGATGGGTTAGGTTGGATTGCTCTTTTGGGGACTTCTAACACTTACCAAGCACTTTACAAACCCAAAAGTATGTCCTTAAAATCACCATCAACATGATCCTCCTCAAGGGTATTGTGCATTTTATTATATTTATGTATATTAACAGTTATCTGCTAATGGACTTGTGACCTCCTGGACTATCTCTAGCTCTCCATCTTCATCTCACTATCTGCCTCTGTCTCTCTGGGTCAATGTCATTTCTATGGCTTCTGTATATGAGGACTATAACCAGAGATAATGGGAAGTGCTATAATCCCTGAGAGAAGTCCAATTCCAGCCTTAATCACAAAGACAAAAGTATGTGTTTTAATTACATACTGAGAGATTCACACAGATACTCGTGAAAGAACCTATCCAGTAGATCCTCGGTCAAGAGGTCTTCTTGTGTTCTCAGTGTGCAAGTTGTCCTGTATTGGCTGGCAGAAACTGAAACTGCTCTTGTTATTTTAAGATGAAATTATACCCAGAGACATTTAAATGTACTGTATACCCATTTCCCAATATTAATAATGAACAAGAACAGAGACAGAGAAAATTTCCCTCAGCAATTACTGGGAAAATCCATAAGCTGATCAATGTGCAATTCCAAGGATTGTCTTAATACATATAAAATATAGACAACACCACATGTGCAAATGAATGTGCATGAATTTATTTGTGGTTTAAAATGACTTCAACAAGATGAGAATATTATTGAAGAAGTAAAAGCTAGGTGTAATGATTTACATATTTTATCAAAGGCAGCAATGAAAAGAAGTGATTAATCCCCAGCAAGGAAGAGAACGACAAAGAATTGGAAGAGAAATAATATTGACAAAGCTGAACAAGACAAACTGCTAAGTAGAACAAAATGATGAAATACAATCACTTCCCACTTGGATTCAGCCACACAAAAAAGTAGATCATGGAATACTAACACATTTTTGATAAATATGTTCAGCAGATGATTTACAGAATACTGATGTAAGCCAATCTTGTTCTAACAACAGAAAAAACCTTTATCCACTGTGTAAACACAAAATGTATGGTTTATACTCTGACAAGTTGGTGGTGCCTTTATTGAAGGCCACCACCAAACCAAGTGGCAAGGGGTGGCACCAGCAGTGACAGGAGTCATGGCCAGACTTGGCACCCATGAAGGGGCAGTGCTCATCTGCTCACCGACCTGCCTTTATGTCTTCAAGTCAGCCCTGTAATTTGCTTGGAGCGGAGATAAATCTTATCTCAGAGACCTGATTAAGTTTTTAATTTACACTCTAATCAATAGCACAGGTCTATTGGCAATGTGTCTAAAACTCTATTTACCAAAGGATTCCCTGCTATCAATTGATCAAGGACCCAGCAGCCATAAATTATGGGAACACGTGTGCTTTAGACAGAAGGGGGGGGGGGGGGTGGTGGTTATAAAAGTAAGACATGGATAGAGTTGGGACATGTTTTGTAAAAACCGAGATATAAGCTTAAACCTACATACAGACAATCACTAGAGGCTGGTGCTAATATCCTGAGAACCACACAATCACATATGAAGCTCGGCTTTATATGCTCTAAAAACACTGTCAGCATACACTCTACCAACACTGAACCTAATGGAGGAGAGAAATCGAATGTGAATGAGCAACGACACTGATAAAAATACCAACCTCACTGACTCCCACATGACTTTCTAAAGACTTGCACCCAGAGTGGCCATGCTAAATGTCTGAAAGAGGGAGACCCCCTCCCACTTCCGGCCCTTTCTGCATGAGTACCATTATCTGTTTACAATGCCTACTACCAACAGATTTGCTAAAAAGGAATCTGCAGAGGTCTGGATCCCCAAACAGAATGACTACATTTAGCTCTTAAGACATAGCATCCAGTATGGGAAACTTAGAAAGGAGTTTTTCAACCTCTAATAGTTATGGCATCCAGGAAACAACTGCTTTAATGTTATTTACCTTTAGATGTTCTGGTGGTGTTTAGCATTTATAGAGATGAAGGGATGCAGTTCTAATCTGTAAAGGTTCATTTTAGTTCAGAGTTAGAGGGCAAATATACAGTTCAGAATCCTCTCTGCTGTTCCCATGCAAAGGAAATGAATGGGAGGGAAAGGAGGGCAGCGTTATCACCGTGGAGAAAGTGTCGTCATGGCGGTTCTGCTCTGACCCTGCTGACTCGCCGATTCCTTAACATGAGATCATTTTGGACAGCTGACCTCAATATCACTGTGCTCTGAGGATGAAACAGATCCAGTGGAGCTTCTTATTCCCCACACCCTGCCTCCAAAACATAAGTGGGATGCACATTTTAAACAGCCACATGGAAAAGTCTCAGCTTTATCTTTGCATTAATGTAAACAGGAATTAAAGGAATCCACAGAAACAAAGTGAACAAGTCAACTATTCCTAGTTATATATAAATAAACCGGAGTGGACAAACTGGGCTTCCCATGACTAGAACATTCTAAATTTTGCTATTTCTCTCACTCTTTCACACTATGATATAGCTTTATTTGTAAAAAAAAAAAAATAATAAGCAAACTACTTCCTCACTTTATCAACAGGTCAGTCAAACAACCACTGAATGTTTTCCAGCTTCTACTTAAAGTTACAACATACAATGATAAGGTAAAAAAATATTGATGTAACAAATGTTTGGGCGGATGTGATGCACTACTTTGTCATTAGTGGAGAAGCTGTCTGGTAAAATCAGGCATAAACATGTGTCAGAATTATATGTAATTATAGTTGGAAAAACTTCCGCATGAGAGTATGAATCACCTCTGCAGCTGGCTGGCGTGGCAGGAGAGAAAACAGTACCCTGCTATCCTCACCTTCATAACTGCAGTGGGGGAGGGGTACAAACCACGGGAGACATGCAGTCTAAAGAAGACAGACAGGCTCATACTAAGTCAGAGAGCCCAACTTGCTGGTGCTCTCTTGGATTATCTAAAGAGCCACCGACGGATATGTGTAATCAGCCTCATCCCCATGTTTCTCTCTCACTCTCTGCCTCTCTGGCTAATGTCTCCGCCTGATTCGATTGAGGCAATTAGGCAGTAATCTATAGAGCTAGGGAGTGATGGAAACATTTCCCACTGTCCTCCTCATGTTTCTCAGAGCTGCTATAATTAGCTAACTTTGTTTCTCATTAAACATCAGAGGAGTATTTACATACCCAGATCCAATTTGGCTCAGCAGAGCCCATTCCTTTTAAACCATTGTGAAACCCTGAAACATGTCTGTAAACAGAGGAATGAGGAAGCTGTAATCTGCAATTATTTCTCTCAAACATTTATAGACTATAATAGAAGGACAAAATGAATCTTGAATGTACAGGTTACAAGAAAAATGTCAAAGCCTGTGAACAAACCAGAGGATGATCATTCTAGATAAGTGTGTTGTCATGGATATAAATGAAGCATGGACTGATGTCAAGCTGATTTGTACAGCTAAGATGTAAGAGTCAGTTACACTAGTGAGACACATAACTTCTCACAGTGTTTTAAAAACTGTGGGAAAAATCTATAATGGTGTTCAACACCAAGGCAATGCAGAAAAATCATGAAAACCTCTATTCAAGCAGAATCACTCAATAATCTATTTCACTGACAAACACCCTGTTGAGCTGATCCATACAGTTCAGAGGAAGAGACAGACTGTTTCAGAAGAGTGTCTCTCTTCAGAGCTTCTTGAAGCAGCACCCAGGGTTGTACAATGTACAATTGGAAACTTTTCATCTGATATGCAAAGTAGAAAGCATCATTTTATGTTTCCACAATGAAAAATATTTTATAAATCCCAGAGGGAAATTCCATTAAAATACCAAAACATAAATAAATAAATAAAAACAATGACATTGGCCCTGCTCTGCATAAAAAGAGGGGCCACAATTAATCCAGATTTGATATTAATGGTGAAAAATCATTGCTCAGCATAAACTGAAAGTGCATGTCTGTGTTTGTATGCAAGGAAATATGGCCACTGTATCCCTAGTGGGTACCACAGACATTGCATCTGAGAACAGAGTTTGTGTAACCATTTCTTTTACACATCTTTTGGCTTTTCTAAAACCTATTATCATTATTAAAGTTAATTATTCAAAAGTTTTTAACATAAATGAAAATTGTTAAAAAAATTGTTGTAACTTTTGACTTATTTAATATGTGCAGATATATGAATATGTAAACTGCCCCCACCTATAGCTCTATGGTTCACCAAGCTGCAGCTGCCCATCTTAAACCCTGCTCAGCATACCCTTCATCTTTGACTTGTCAGCAGTAGCAAACATTAGTGGCATATTATTAGTTAATGTGCTGTTAATGTTGGAAAAGAAAAGGAAAAAAAAGTGTTCCCTAAACACTTAAAGACAACTCTCATAAGTCCTGCAACTCCCAGTGAACAAGTTGTTGGGAATGGTTCTTTATCTTTGGTTTGATAACCTTCTACATCTGTGTGTTTGATACTGCTGCTGCAGTTCCAAAATAGAAATGATAAACTGTTGACTGCCCATCAGAACCATTGCTAGCACCACACACTGTGCACAGGGCACCAATTTTTAAGGAGGGCACTTAAAAAAAAAAAAAAAGAGAGGGCTAATGATTAATCATAATCAAAATTACACCATATCCAACGTTACCAATTTGACAGCCTTCTGAATGGCAAAGTTTGATCCCGTGTGTGTAACGGTGTAATAGGAAGACACAGACTGCTGAGGGCTGGAACAACGTGACAAAACAAGCAAAAAACCTCCACTATTAGCCGCTAACAGTTGTAACATCAGCCCGCACCTACACACTTCATCTTCTTTTTCACACACACACACACAGAAAACAAGAAGACAATCACCCACCTTAACTTCCAGCCAATCAGCGATTTTAAATGAGACACGTCACCGTTCATTGCATTGGCTGAGCTTTTCACATGTTCACTGAAACTCTGTAAATGTTACTACAACAGTATCAGAATACTTTTATCTTAGCTGAACTGATTTTGTGAGCACAACAATCATTGCTCTAGCATTTTAAAGAAATAAAATAATAAATTAAAATGTTTGACTTTCTTTTGCTGTGTCATTTTCTCAGTGCATAGCTCCACATGTTATGCAACCCCTTAAAAATGTATGTTCATAACAAACAACATGACTTGGTGTGTAATGACTACATATTTTTATAAGAACAAGCTGAATTGCTTCCACTAAAAGTTTACAATGTTTACATATCATTCTTGATATCAACAATTTTGGAGTCTTGAGCAATGGAAAGTTCTCATCTAGGAGCTCATTATGATGCCCTCAAATTACAGTGTGCTTAGTATACTTATACATTCCAGCACAATCAAATTACTTTGTCTAAATTCTGGCAGCTTTAAATGTCTGAACTTTAACAGTTAAATGTTTGGATGTGACTGAAAAACACAGAAATCTATCTAGTCTTTGCTTGTCTACAGTAGGGGGGGTAGCTTGAATACATATGCAGGAGTAAAGCCATCATTGAAAAGAAGGGTAATTCAATAAGCAGCATTCCAGCGTGACACAGATTCACTTTGTCAGTTGTGCTTTACCAGTAATTCATCTTTCTGAAAACAGACACTATCTCAACAATAATTTCTTTCAACTTTGATACCTGGCAAAGAGGTTCATGAAAATTTTATAAAAGGTTTTTATTGGCTAACACCACAATCCCTTCTGATCTCACCCTAACAAGAGTGTGTTTCCTTTTCTGGTGTCCTCGAGAATGCAAAAGCTACTCATGTTATGCCTAGTGGGACACAAATGGTAATTCCTGCAATTATTACTCAATTCACAAGTGACTATATTTTAAGCAGACTATATGAACATACACATGCACATTGATTATTAGTGGAATGCATAAGTAAACAGTATGAAGGGTAGGGCCATACGTAAAAGTCCAGATGGGCTGGCAGGGAGGCTTGTCTGGGAAAAGGCTGTCCCAGGCCCATGCACCCCTCCTATGTTCCCCTCTGGCCCTGTGTGCAGGACTGCAGTTAGCCTGGTCTGAGCAGCAGAGGGTTAACCGTACTGCCCAGTCCCAGGCGTGAAGTGAAACAATGAAATAATGGCAGTGAGTGAATGCTCAAAGGCAGGGGGCATGGTGGGTGTGGGAGGGCGGGGGCTCGCCATAGGCTCCTGCAGATGTTGCCGGGCTTCTGCGGGTCACACAATCACACGTATTAGCATTCCTGATAGAGGGAGCCTGGATTAGGGAGCTGAATGCCTTTCTCAACTCTGTCAGAGTTTGAACACACCAGAGAAGCAAAGCACAAGGAGAGATATCCCAGAAATGTGGCAAGGAGAGGTGGAAATGAGAACGAATTAGAAGAAAGAAACGCACAGATAATGTTTAGAAAGGCCCAGTTCATAGATAGAGCAGGCATCATATTGAGGCTTGGAGAGTTGAGAATTGAGAAAAAGTCAAATGCAGAGTAAGACTGACAGACAAATTGCACCAAATTGACTAAAACAGCTAATGGAACAATTTAATAAACAGACAACAACAAGAAATGAAGCATGTGATAATTTAATGGTTTGGTGAGGATGGCAGAAGGGAGTGCATATATGAAACCCCGGCTGTATGAGATTTCTATTTGCTGCTGAATGAATGAATGAGCAAAGACAAACGGCTTTCTTTCTTCTTTGAATGTATGCGTGAGTTAGGGAGAGTGGGAGAGAACAGAAACAAAAGCTTTTCACAGTGTATGTGTGCTGTCCTGTCCTTTTTTTTTCCCAGGACAGAGGTCTGGAGAGGCCTCATATTTCTAGCTGCTGTCAGGCCAGGGTGAGAGGCAGAGACAGAGAGGGGCAGCTGTTTTCTATGAGGTAGCCCGGCTCCCTCACACATGGCCTTTGATCCAGTTTAGCTTCGTTGGCCAACCAGTCTGCCCCAACCACCCCCACCCCCAACTTCTATGAATGTATATAGGAGTATGTCTTTGAGTAAGTCAGAAAAAACTGTAGGGTTGTGCTGTAATTAGCATAGTAAAGGGCACAAGTGGTAGCACAAGATGGAACTAATTCTGAAAGTCACTGTTACTTAACTAACACTGGTAAAATGAAGTGAAAAGCAACATGAAACCAGAGCCCTTGCTTTCTTCCCATGCCTTTGTTTTAGCACAAGACAAATAATTTCACAGGAATGTAGCCGGTCTGGTCTGATACTGCTGTGTATTCAGCAAAGATTTCAGAATATAAAGTACACATGAACAATTAAACATCTTAACACAAACTTGAGAAAGTTGGTTCCTCTTTAATACTGCAGCTGATTTTTGATGGAAGAGAAGTAGAACCAGAATGAGGATTAAATCATCAGCAGTGAGATGTATCAGCACCGTAACTGAAGGTAATCAAGGTGAATGGAGATAGAAAATAAACTAAACTATGTCTGTCTCTTTCCATACTACTTGACCACAAGAACCATTCCTTTTTTTCTTTTTAAATCAGTTTTGCAACATGTCAGTCACATTCCACTAAGTCTAACAAAATAGCTTACTTGCATGTCATAGCCATTTACTAGTGGTAAATGGGTGTGCACAGCCTCAGATGCATGTACGACTGCATTTAACAACCACCTTGCATGTGCATGTAACAAATAAACAGCTTGAAACTTGAGATACTTTCAAAACAGGGACTTAAACTCAAGTTTTCTGGCATGTGATCTGACTTTATCTTCCATTGCTCTTCGAATCTGCAACTCTGTCAGACCTTGAAAGTCTTCACCTGGCAAGAAGCAGACGTGAAGAAAAAAAAATGTAATGTGCAGCGACTCCACACTGGACATCAGCATGTGATGAGTTGGGATTGAGAGTGTTTTCACACTAAACTATTCCTCATTGATGATGATATAGTGTGTGCAGTGTTTCATTCAAGCACTCTTCAATGAATGTTTTGTTAATACTTACAGACTCTAGTTTAACATTTTGAAAATAAGACTATCCTTGTAAGCAGGCTTTACTGCACTATGATGCTGCATGTTGGCATGTCTAGCAAAGACTAGACACAGCTGGAAATTTCTCAGTGGTTCCTGCTGTCATTGTCCTCAGATCCCTGACAACAAAGAAACAAAAAATAGGCAATGACACAGTGAGCACACAAGCCTTCATATTTGACAGTTAAGGGAGGCGTACCTTTGTCCCCAACCAATGACTATCAGTCACTCTCCAAGTTAATATTTGCTTCTCCCGGCTCATAAATTTGCATTGCATTAGAACCTGACCTAAATGCATTTTTATCACCCAAAGTAATTAGCTGAGCATTAGTTGTAAGAGAGAGTGAGAGTACTATGAGGTTGAATCCTTCCTGAATGCTTTGTGGCTGAACGAAAGCTACAGGCGGCATGGCTACAATGTACAGTAGAGCTGGGCCACCAGATGAAAGAGGAAGTAAACACGGCCAGAGTGCTGCCTCTTTAATCTGCTACATTAACTCTAGCACCACAAGGGGAGGAGCATGCGAGCAGGCAAACAGCAAAGCCACACAAAAGGGGAGTGTCAATGAGGGGGTAATAAGGAAAGACAATGAGTAAACAAGCAGGGGAAGTCCAGGCCTGGTGTGCTAGAAACTCCCTGCTTCTCACTGCCTTGCACACACAAAGGCCCTGCTGTAATTAGCCACCCCAATAGGTTGTTTAGCATTTGCATATAAATGCCCTCACAGGCAAACACTAAACACGCTGACACAAGCCATGCCCAAAACAGACGTTTGCCACACCTCTACCCCTCCAGGAGGTCTCAGGGGTCCACTTATGCCGGAGAGCCCTCTCCCTCCGCCTTGTGCATGTACCCACTACAGGCAAACTGGCATCCATTACAAAAAAAAAGGCGGACAGCACACCGTAGTGCGGGTGCTCAGTTCTTGTTTCTAGACGGATTGTGAAACACTGTAGCCAGGCTTCCTGTCAAAGGCCCACATACCCATCTGTCATGTGAAAATACATTGTGCCATGACCACAGGAGTCAACAAGACAGCCACTGCAGGTGGAGGACTTTTGATATAAAAACATTACTTAGAAGGCAAAGGAGAACTCACAGATATACCCAAGTGCTGTCAAACATGCATGTGCATTTGCACATGTGTTTCTACATTGTAAGAGGGTTAGTGAAAGGGTCAGGGTCAAAAACATACAGACCTGTTTGATGTGCCCTTTTCAAACAGAAAAAGAGAAGTGTTCTGTAGCTGTGTACAAGAAGAGAAAGCTTGTAGATTGGGTAAATGTAGTTTTGTTTGCAAAGTTTATTAAAGCATGTATTTTTTCTGCCATTGTGAGTTTCATCTGTTGTTCTCAAAGTCTTTTAATATTTGTGCTTAGGTTTTATGACATATTGTATGCCTATTGTTGTTTTGACAATGGCAATTTATGAAAACAAAACAAAAAACTGAAAACTACAGAAAGGAAGGAAGTGATGAGACTGGTGTCTGCCCTCCCTCTGCCCCGACCACCTCCTCTCTCTTTACTCTCCTTCCTCCAAAGCTATATTCTTTCCAGTGTAAACAAAGGCTGTGTCATCCACACACTTGTCTTACTCCTGGTACTGCAAGGAGAGTGTATTCAGAGCTCCATTCAAAGGCTACTTCTAGTGGTAATTCACAGTATAGAGCGCAGGTTTACCAGTCTACTCTGTTTCCTGGCTATAGATTTGTGAGAGCTGTTTGTGGCACAGGAAGACCAGAAAACGAAAAACTATCCGCTGAAGACTTGGTTTTCACCTGCCATGTGGCCTGTTGTTCCCCATTAGGGCATGATCCGACATGAGGAAACACCTGGCTGTAACAAAAAGCAGACTGTAAGAGGAGCCTATTTTGCAGTGCACCTCTTACTGATACCTTACCAGAGTTACAGGGACAGCTGGATTTTAAGAGGATGATGTCCAAATTACACAAATGAGGATTATTTTGTCCATCTCTGTTGAATGTGCATGCTCTAGAAAGGCTCCGGGCGAGAATGCACTTTAGAGTCGCGCTGAGGGAGAGTATAATAGTAACAGGGTAGAAGGAAAAAGCAGAGCTCATCTTGTCAAAAGATTGGCCCTTAACACGTGAAGAGGAGAAAAACTATTGTAACAGTCAGTATCCGTTTTGGGCCCAGCTCTTACCTCAGGCTGACTTCCTATATGTGGTCAGGGTGTTTCTTGCTTTACTATTTCAAACAACAATGTTTACACACTATTTGTTACCGCCTGAGTAAAACAGAAATGCCAATGTTCAGCTCTGCTCAAAAAAGAAAAAAAAAGAGCAGAAAATGTCACTTTTAAATTGACTTAAAGTGATGTGTAACAGACTTGCAGACATACAGCAGATGATGATGATGGTATACAGAAGATGTTTTAAACTAAAGTCCTGTTTATAAATGTGCATAATTCTTTCTTAGGCTTGTATGAGCCTCCACATTCGGCAGAACAACCAATAGCCGCATAAACTAGCCCCAGGACCCAATCTCCATTCATTAAACAGTAGGGAAAATGAACTCCATGGTGACCAGACGAGGCAGATGACGTCACAAAGCCGAGGTCACCAGTCTGTTACGGCCGTCTAGCCCTGTGTCAGCCCCATGGGACCTCCCCCACCCCCTCCAGCCTACTGGCCAAATCTAAGCTCTGTGGTACTGAACATTAGAATGAAAACAGTCAAGGAGGGTCCTGTGTTTAATGTTTAAATGCCAAGGTGCTGTCATTGTCACGAGACATCAAATATTGGCTGCAGTACATCAGCTGTAGCATAGCCTGTAGGAAAGAAGGAAACTAGAAGACTAAAAGACAAGAACTGCCAGGATAAATATGTATACATTTTTATTCCCTGTATTTGTATGTGAATGGTAGGGAAAGAGAGTACGTCTCCTCCTCCTCAGGCTACGTAAATGCACACACACACACGCACACACACTCACATATACAGCTCCAGTTTTCTGTGTTGCTGTGTGGGAGTCTGCTTCTCTCTAATCAATTTATTATGAGGCACTGAAGTCCTTGTGTTTGTTCATTTAACACAGGGAAAATGAGAAACAGCATTTGTTTTTGGTATGGTGAGACCCGGAGTAAAAACCACACGTGTGTCGCGAGGGAGGCGAGCAAGACAGAAGGGGAGAGGCAAAAGGCACACATGACAGAGACGCCCTCAGAATAATATAAAGGTGTAATAATGTGGCTTTGAGAAAATATGGCTTTAATTGCAGTTTGTGAAAACATTTAATGCGATCTGTATGACACCTGGTATAAATGGTTTACACCCAGGACAGTGCCAATTATAATTCAGCCAATCAGAAATCTTTTAGTAGATCCACCGACATCCTCATCGCAACAGCAAATAGATGCCTATTTGACGAGATGGGATAGGATGGGATGGCAACAGACGCACATGCTGTATATCTTCTTTTTAATTACAATGTCTGCAGAGGTGGGACTCTGCTATAAACAATCATCTGTGCAATCAAACACAATAACACCAACAAACTGCATTTACAACAATGCATTTTCAAATTAAAAACTGAATTATTACCTAGACTAGTTGTTCCATTGTTCTTTGTAATAAAAAAAAAAGCAGGGAAAAGCTTAAAAGCTGAAATGTCTAAATCTGCAAGCTATCCTTCATTCAGCAGACATAACAGCAGGACTTCCTCATTCGATTTTAAAATGCAGCTCAAGTGCAGGTGTTAGTGAGATCAGCACAGACACTGCTGGCACTCACAGAACCAGACAAACATACAGAACAATAAAATAGATTAAATAAAAACAGAATTCTATAAACACTCTGCTAAATTAAAGCTCCAACACTACACAGTTTCTATAGATCGTAAAAATATAAAATATGTGCATTTTCTGTATGGGTGTTAAAATAAGTTAGCACTTTCTCAGTGATTTTTAACATTACAGGTGCTAAGAGCACCTTCACATCTATCCTGTATAATATATTCTGATCGTGTGTATTTTGTGCTTTAGCAAAGTACAAACACGGCAACATTAGCTAAAATACCCTACTGGAGCGTACACTTTCTAACAGAAAAGAAACAATGCCATATGTGAGCTTCATCTTAACAATATGAACCATGCATGAGTGCAAAAAAATAGAAAAAGATTATCTGCTGCAATAAAAGAACAGTATAGAGTATTTATGGGCACACTGCACATTGCATGCAGACACAGAGGAAAATGAAGAAAATATAGTGGCAGAAACTTAAAGAGAAAGCTCACATCAGAAGACTACAGACGCTACAGCACTAAGAGGCCATTTTATTGC
This sequence comes from Melanotaenia boesemani, assembly GCF_017639745.1. Lineage (NCBI taxonomy): Eukaryota > Metazoa > Chordata > Actinopteri > Atheriniformes > Melanotaeniidae > Melanotaenia > Melanotaenia boesemani. The sequence goes on from NC_055682.1 coordinate 21,335,560, forward strand.
TTTGCTGTGGTCAAGTGAGGTGCACCGAGCTCAATTCCACCACAACAATGGCAAAGAGGGCCGCAGAGACAAAAGAGGGCTATCCTTTCTTCTTAACCCCTTCACTGCTGGCAGATCAGACGCCTGGGGCACTGAGCGAACAGCATCAGGCCACCTCGGCAGAAGCCAAGAGAATGAATGTCCCAACTTACAGTATATACTATAAGTATGAAGAGAGCTCAAAATGGACACATACACACACACACACACACACACACACACACACACTGGTTGTTTACACAGCAGAAAAAAAAACACACACAAAAAAAGGTTAAAAAAAATTATCAGTGGGCCGATGGAGTCAGAAGAGTCAGTAGCTTCACCGGTTCACCTCAGCTTTGCCTCTGAAACACTCTGAAGCCTTCCCTCTATGTCTTTCCATGTCCGCCTCCCCCTCTCCTCAACTAGGAACATAGATGGTCTACTACACATTTGCAAGTGAATTACTCTTTTTGTTAAGATTTGTGAGTGGGTGTGTGTGTAAAAATGTGGAAAAGGGTGCAAGAGGGAAAAGGGTGCTCCTGCCATCGCTCTTTTCTTTTCTTCTCTCTATAATCCTGAGGAGGATAAGCTGTGAGGTACACAGAGAGGAAGTGCCACAGACCTGCTGGGGTCCAGCACATCCCAGCAGTGCATTCCTGCAGGCTGGTGATCAGACATATGGATAGGGACAGAGTAAACCAATTTCAGGCATGTACGACTAATGTTTGTCACAGCCCTAGAAAGAAGTGGACCCAGGCCTTACAAGGAATTAAAATAAGCATGACCACAATGTGGAAACGAGAAGCTTTAACTAAGATTTGAAACAAGAAATAAAATATATAGTAGTTTGAAAAATGTCATTACATAAAGCTCCTTTCAACCTTCAAATAAATAAATACTTATTTTTGTGTTTTACTAATAAATATCGGCTCCTTTGTAAGTGCTTAAAGTAATAAACATGACATTACAATCCCATTCACAGATTTTCTTTTTGTCCTTTTAAATAAGCATCGTACAACAGACAGAAACTGATAAACTGTGTATACAAACATACACACTAACACACACACACACACACACACAGACAAGATAGTACTAATACAAGCCATGATGTTGCATCATCGGTGCCCCGGCTGTAAATTAGAGACAAAAATGTCATACTTATGCTTTCAAACACAAATCATATGACTCCATTAACACAGATCTTCTTTTGAACAAAATTAAATTTCTTCACATGAATAAAATCATTAAATTTGTTTATTTTTAACCTCTGTGTCACTAACTGAGTACATCCCAGGTTTTCTTAAAAAAAAAAAAAAAAAGTAAATAATATGAAATTACATTTTTTAAAATTCATGCAACAATAGATATTATGGCAGAAGCAGAAGCCGGGCAGCTGATGCACTGTCAATATGTTAAACCTGTCACTCTTGTTCCCTCAAACAACCGCACACGTGCACACACGCATACACACACACACACGCACTTATGTTTTGGTTACACAATGCAGATTTCACAGACACAGATAAACAATGCGAGGGCAGTTATCACTCCACAGAGCACAGTAACATAGAGGAAGAGGAAGAGCATGACAAAGAAATAGGGGAGGACAAAAAGACGGCGTGTGTGTCGTCAGAGTCACAGGCCAGTGGGGCCCATGTATTGTTCCAGGGCTCAGCATAGGGAGAAAAAGGCAACCTGGGCTGCCTGTGTCTAAGCGTCCTCCATGTTTTATGCATTCTGTCCTTTGTGATGATAAGCGCCAGTGCAGAAGGTGGAATGCTGGCCTCCAGGGTCCAAGAGAAGGGTGGGCTTATGAGTAGCAAGGGGGCTGGGGTGCAGCTCAATTTTGCAGCACTTGAAGTGTTCCCTGTCATCCTTGCTTTACCCGCATATAAGCATATGAAGCATATACGGACACAAAATTGCTGTTTCCTCCATTCCTGAAAGTAAGAGCTAACTGCAGCTCCTGCTGCCCCAGTCAGTCATGGCAACCAGGCCCCTCTGACACACACACACACACACACACACACGCACGCACGCACGCACGCACGCACACACACACACACACACACACACACACACACACACACACACACACACACACACACACACACACACACACACACACACACACACACACACTACACTTCAACAATGCTTCCAGTACCAGACAGGCATGCATCACACAGGTCTTCTGCTGATAGTTGATACAGCCACCCAAAATAAAATTGTGTTTATCACTGTTGCAACACTGCAAATTAATAAACAGCCTTGTACGCTACAAAAGTGATATTCTAAAAATCATTTCAAATGCAACATAGAAATTCTGTTCAAGGACGCAGAAGCACATCATTATAACCTCTTTCCATGACTGCAACTGCTTTAATTTATTGTTAGAAATCAAATAAAAAATTTTTGTAAATATGTCGCACCCATCACGGAGCTCTATTCTATGACAACTCAACAATATCAAGCACTGGCGGAGAGAAAATCAAAACAGAACCAATACTTTGCTTTTAAATGTATTACTGAAGTGAAAAAAGATTCTCCTCCTCTCTACTGTCAGATTGGCTGCTATCAGACTGTATTTTTGTTTGTTTTTTTTTAATCACAATACAGGTTTGCCATGATTTGTTTTATTTATTTTTATGTAGAAACAGTTCAAACTCACAAAAATGATGACTAAAAGTAAAACTGTATCATGACAAGACCTTGACGTGGCACAGTCAAAAGAAATTGGATTTTCTGAATGCCGGTACACCCACAAATCTGAAAGCTGCTGCGCACACACATGCACAATGACATGTGCACATCTTCTCAATCATAAATCATGTTTACCACAATGATTTAACCAAGATTGTTAACACGATAACATGTTGTGAAAGAGCCAACCACAAAAAAGAAAAAAAAAAAAAAACAAGTTCATTACAAAGATAAAAGGATGACAGAGAGGAAGAAAATAAGAAAAATAAATAAATAAATAAATAAATAAAATAAGGGAGGAGGGATTTTACAGAAAAGAGGATGCTCTCTGTGGACAAAGAGGAGCCCTTTTGGACACTCTGGGCTGCAGGGATTAAGGATCAGGTACAGGATTCATGCACACTGTAAGCATGCCTGCATTCACACACACACACACACACACACACACACACACACACACACACACACACACACACACACACACACACACACACACACACACACACACCAGAGACACACCTGGGCACCACATCTTTTCCACCCTCCCTTCCCACTTTCTTGCTACTTAGTATTGAGCCAGGATCACCCCCACCACCCCTCACCAGCCTGCTCCTCTGTGATAGCATACTGGCCTCGGCTGCTGGACAACTAGAAGAATTGGTCTTTGGTGCAGAATCATATTGAAAAACATAAATCAGATTCAAAGCCGTCACCCGTGTCTGCTGACTACACTTATCTAAACGTCTATACAACAAATGGAGGGGACAATTGTTTTTTATTCCTTTCAGAGAATAAACATCCACATATTGGTAGAAATATCTGAAATACTTTACCTCGGTATATGCACAGAGAAAGGAAATAATTCACTAACACTGATGATTATTTACAAAAAACAGAAATTAAGCAGAAAAATTCAGAATTTAAAGAATTCCTTTATAAATTCAGATTTTCAATAAATCTCTAAATTGTATTTATAAAAGCACAAATATGTTTTCTGTATGCATACATACATACACCTCAGCACACTGAATCAATGCTGAATCTCGTGTGTAAGGACCTAGCCAACTATTCACCCAAAGAGGGCTCCCTCCGACCGAGGACATGGCAGCGAGCTCCCCTACTGTGCCAGGGAGTTAAGGATGGAGATCTGCATAGATGCAGAGAATAAGATAGAAAGAAGAAGAGGCGCAGAAAGAGGAGGAGGAGAAGGAGTTATGACAGCCAGAGGCACTGTCTCCCCTTTCTCTGCTTTACCCCCCCCCCAACCATAACACAAGCCTATCCGAGACGACTGCAACTCCCTTTATCTCATTTACCCAACTGGACACGTTGTGCCCACTCATACAGTTAAATGACATCAGAATTCTCTAAATATATCTGTCATCAAATGTTGTAATTGACGAGGACCGAGTGATAATGGTGGACTGTTACCGTGCAGGATCAATGGCAAGTGCACATCTCCATACTAAAAACTGCAATCATAAAACAGCATCTCAACCCCTAAATATTCACCTCATGTCATGAATAAAAGCCACAAAGGCTACTACACAGTCATAGCCATATATATTTACTAAGTTAATTAGACAACAGCTTTATCACTAAATCACTACATTTATCAGCTTTATCACTGAAGCAAAAAACACCTTCAACTGCAAACACATCATTTCTAATCATTTTTTTCATTACTGTTAGTAACACATTCATATAACACATTAACAATTTTGTCTAAATTTTAGATTCATGTAGAAGGTGGTTTAAAAAATATATTATTTCATGAAAATTCAAATAAAACTAACAAAAAAAAAAATTAAAAATCATTTTCATACATTGATGAGAGAAACACATGTATGTTTAACATGAAGAAAACATTTTACTCAAGTTATTTTAAACTAACCTGCACCTAGATGGTTTAAATTTGTAGAAATATATATATAAAAAATGTGTCTAACATTAAAAAAACAAAGAAAAGGAAAGGAAAATCTGGTCTTTATATGACACGACATTAAAATGGGACGAATTCAACATCAAAATGGCCTACTTTCAAATATTCTCCAAAAATGCTGTCTGTAGTAAAAACCATGGCTGCTTTTCAATACGATCCAGGAGTCAGAGATGAGCTTAAGATACTGCAGCTAGCGACACTAAACACAACATCTGACAATATTATGAAAGAATACACAGTAATAAAGCCAGTGACATTCCTATACCTTTTCCTGGAACTGTTATAATTAAACATAAATATGACAATAAGGTAAGACAGGAAAACCAGACAGGTGAGATGACAGAAAACATTTCTGCTGTCTTTGTTTTGTAACAGAAGAGGAGGAGAGGGGGGGAGGAGGAGAAGAGGAGAAGAGGAGTGTTACTGTCAGACAGGGGAGGAATGAGATCGCTGGTGTTTTGGCACAGCAGCCTACCTGTCCTAAAGAACACCTATAAGTATTTTTTATCACTACAATCTGAACACAGTCAACTTATGGCTGCACACTAATAATACTTTAAATCATTAGAAAAACTAGGGGGGGGGGGGGGGGGGGGGGGGGGGGGGAAGCAAAAAAAAAACTAAAAATGATCACAAATTTTTTTAAGTTTAAAAATAATGATTAAAAAAAAATTCTAGTTTCTCTTTTTAAAAGAACTGCTCATCTCCATCTGCTGCTCCTCCTCAGTATGAAAAGTAGGGATCTGTTTACCTGACCTCTTCCTCTGTGGCCCATGGCTATCTGACCTCTCTGCACTCCCACCCTCTGAACACCCCCCCCCCCCCCCCCCCCCCCCCCCCCCCCCCCCCTTTTTTTTTTTTTTTTTTTTTTTTTTTGTTTAGGGGAATTTCTTTCACTGCTTTGCAGTCTTAACATTTAATTTCATTAAAGCCGTTACCAGCCTATTTCTTATTTGTGTCATGTTTAAGTAAAACTAAGTCATTAATCCTGCAGATTCTGACAACCGTAAGAGCTTTGTGCAGCTCCCAAAACATAGGCTACTAACATCTACCATCACCCTTCTCTCCCAGCCAGACCCACTCTCTCCCTATTATCCTTCGGCTGTTTGCGAGGGGGTTTCCTCTCTTTCTTTTTTATCTCTGCACTCACTCCATGACCCCTGTCCCCCTGTTTCTTGCTGTCTGACCTACCCCCCTTCTCTCTCCCCAACCACCACCCCAGCCTACACACTCACACCCCCCCTTTCTGTTTTCCTCAACAGTGCACATATCCTATCATTGCTGCTGCTCGCTCGCAAAACAGTTTTTCCTCTTTTTTCCGTCAATGTCGCGAAAAAAATTTCAAACATGACTAGAAATTCTCGACGTTTTTTTTTTTTTCTTGTTTTTTCTTTTTATATATATTTTTTTGTTGACTGTAAAAAGATCCATCCCTCCCGAAAACAACATTTTTGATGGCATTTGTGAAGATTTGCGTAGCCGATTAGATTCGTATCTAAACGCTCAGCTGTGATTATTTATTTTTCTGACAACTTGAGGGGGATAAGTATATATATATATATATATATATATATATATATATATATATATATATATATATATATATATATATATATATATATATATATATGTGGCCTTTTCAGTTCAGATCGACACTCTTTTCACGCCGTTCGCATTTTAGTGCAAAGTGCTTATAATCTGATTTGTGAAATATATCTTGTGTAGTCTGACTTTATAAAATCCCAACTGTTTTGCGACGATTAAATGTATACAGTGACTAACAGACCATACTTAAAGTTTCCAGCAGTAACTTTGAAATGAAAATATTCAGCCTAAGGTCAGACTTAAAGGACAGTGGGTTGTTTTCTTTCCGGTCAGCGTTTCTCGGGGAAAAATTGTTCTCTTGAAAGTCTGATACGGTAGCCAAGTAGTTCGAGGCAGGAGATCCAGCCTCCTTGTCTTCCCGAAACCACATGTCTGGTCTCTGTAACGCAGCTCACATTCTCAGGCTGTCCGTGTGCAAGGTCCTGCTGATCCGCTCTTGTCAAGGAGACCCGGGGCTCCGTTTTTCCTCCACACACCACATTTACACAACACTCACGCTCGCAAACACTTACTCCCTCATGCACGCACGCACACATACACACACTTGTCGATCGATTTGCATGTGACTTCGTCAGTGAATGAGCGAGAACCGACTTTAAAAAACCGCTTAAAAGAGGCAAACAGCTATGAAAAATAAAAAAGAAAAAGAAAACATGGACAAAGTGGGTATAGAGGGAAAGTGTAGCTGGAGGAACTAAGACAGGGCGGAGGGATTGCACATTTCAGACAGAGACGTGACGGAGAAGAACAAAAAATGTCCTTATCCAGAGGAGGATTTTATAAGCAAACGGCGGTGCTGAAGCCCTTTGGATGTGGCAAGTGTCAAATCTGTCAAAAATAGAAAGCGAGAGATGTCCCCCTTTTTCCCGGACGCACACGGACCCACAGGCTGGACTTGGAGCTCCTTTCCTGGGCTGCGCTCATGTGGAGCTGCCGCTGCCCTTCGTCCGCTCAACACAGCCCTTTTCTTGTTGCGTTTGTGTCTCAAAACACGTTTCTCGACCACCACAAGCCCTCCATACCTTTACCCGATCCCACCGAAAAGCATATCTGTTTTAAAACCGTGCTTTTCTACGATCAACTGCTTGGAGTGGATCGCTGTCTTGCCTATTTCTTATCTTCCATTCATGAGGAGGAGAGGACGAACGCTCATGTAAACACAGGTAACGATACGAATAAAAATCGAAAATAAACCAAACTATCTTGCATGAAATGAACTTGTGATCGCCAGTCATCTCTCGCAATGTGAGAATAGCCAGCTCCGCTAAAGGGAAAGCACGAAGAGATAGAGGAGAGATTCAGATAAGTCACACAGCGAAAAGAATAGGATCGTGGAAACAGAGAGGAAAAGAGACAAACGCAAAGTTGAAACTTACAATTTCTCAGTGCCGCTTTGTGATCCTCGCTTTTTAATCCAGTATTGAGATGATTTAGCTAAAGATCCCATCAAGGCAGTCTCCTTTTGGTCAGTTTGCGCTTAGGGTGGCAAAAGAAAGATCATTGTTGTTGCGGAGTGTAAAAAACCGAAGTAGGTACTATTAGTTGTTAAAGGCAATATAAAAATAATTTGGATGCAAAGCAGGCGATGAGTCTTGTGTTAGAGGGAGCGAGGAAGAGGTGAAAGTGAGATCTGATGATTGAAAAGAAAAAACTCTTTGGATCTTTATTCCTGCTAATTAGTTTCCTGCAAAAAATGGCTGTGATTAATTCAGTGCGCATGTGCTTCATTACACAGGCACGAAGGGAAGGGCTAATTAGCCGCCTTCTGGATCAATAAGATTCAGCAAAGGAGAGAGCTCGGGAGAGAGAGGGAGGGAGGGAGGGAGGGAGAAAGAGGAGGGAGGGATGGATAGATAGATACAACTAGAAAAAGAGGAAAGTAATGATCAGGAATTGAAAATATGGAATTAAGAACAGCGGAAAGTAAGAGTTTGATTAGACGGAAGACAGTGAAAGTTAATACTGGAGCAGGCAGTCGCAGCAGGCAAAGCCCCGACGCTACAGGCGCAGCTTTTCCACCGCTCTTTCTCGCCTTTTAAAACGTTTTTGACTCGGTTCTTTTGCTTTTTAAAATGAAATATATGTAAATTCTGTGCCCACTAAAAGCACACATGCGTCTCTGCTTTATTTTATGCTGTCTTTTGTGGTTTCTGTCTGACACTTTAGTCGTGCCAAAGCCACGCACAGTGCTTCTGACAAGTTTATAATCCACGTTTAAACAACTTATTGAAAATCATCTCTGAGTTTTGCTCATTGAAAAAAACTACACTGCGAATGTGCTGGTCATCAGCAGCGTCGACTTCAATTATGCGGGCAAACTGTTTACAAGAAATAAAGCAAATACTTTCCGAAATTTTAAAGCACGTTTAAAGCGATTTCCACACGCAAAACTGTACAGTACCAGCAACATATGAGCTGCCACGATGCAGGCTACTAACGTAATCTGCAAACACCAGAGCTTAACGTAAGTACAGTGGCACCTGCATATTATCAGAGCTAATTGTGTATTTGCACCGGTAAATATATATTTGAAGCTTTAAGAGCAATACCAAATGCCCAGATTCAAAAGTAGACATGAACTGGTCCTGACGCGTAACGTTTTAACTTTGTTCAACTTTGTGTAAGTCGACCTGTACATAGCCTTAAATGAACATCCTGAATATTTTTATGTATATATTTTGCATATATATTAATCTATTCACGATAGACACAAAATATTAATTTCTAACACAACTTAGAGGACTGTTGGGGTTCTTCAGTCCACTGCTCAGATCGTGCACACCTTATAAATTCATTTGGAATAAAGAATCAAAGCTCTTAATTAGATTTCAGCTTTATAAAATATAAGTCACAAATATAAGTATTGCTGGGATGAGACGTGTCAGCTCTATAGCTACTGTCAGCTCAAAAATATTAGTTTGAATTAAAGTCAGCATGTTTTTCTGCATCATAATTGTAACGTAAAAGAAATTAATTGTTTCACAGATGTGAAGAAACCGAGCACAAAGGTTTAGATATTTTCCCACTAAAATTAAGGAAACTGCTGAATGTGTTTGTATAGTACAATATGCAAAAAAAAAGTTCAGCTTCTTTTACAAATACTTATTGAAGTCTATATCTTTTAGGGATGTGGTTTTGTTTTATTTAAATTTAACATGTATACTAATAAAAATTCAGGTGTTTAGAAAATATTAATAGGGTTGTTCTTACCAAGCACACCAATTAAAGACTTGTGAGTGTAGGTGTAACACTGAGGGGTGATGAACAAGCAGGCTATCGTGACATCTATTACCAAACTGGTGGGAACACGTTGTCAATACTTGTAGGTTCACTGAAATAAAAACAGCACTGTAAGTGTTTGACACAGTTATATCAAAGCGTTTTTGTCCAGCTCCGGCCTTAATGTATATATATATATATATATATATATAACTAAATAAAGTAAATTTTATTTATTCAAATATGCAGATGGTCAGTGTGTCATCCTCCCTTTTAAGGAGCATCGTCGTTAAAAAAATATCCTGTCTTTAATGTTAACAAGGAATTTGTTGAGGTTTCTCCCGTTTGTTTTAGTTTATCTTGAAGCACTTCGCCCTCTCTAACTGATGTCTCATCATTTCCTCCGAGTGAAAAGATTGTATTACAAAAATCAACCTTTCAGTCTCTTAGTGCTCTTTGTTATGATAATTTTATTGTTGATTCTCCGAGGAAATGGACAATCCCTCACCCTCAGTGTGCACACTTTCTGTGCAAACAGCTCCATATAGAGTCCCTGGTCCTCTGAATACAAGCACTGATCACATAACGAGCTATACTGATTGAAACAATACGGATTTGTTAGTCTGCGTCTATGTGGTAAATTCCGATGGAGAGTTAATAGTTAAATGGCAAATATACTCGAATCCAAACATTGCCTGCGTATTGTACAGAACTTAAAGTAGTCATCATACAGTGCTGTTATTATTTATATAAAAACAAGTCATAACTGAGTAAATAAAATCGCATGATATTTATTTCTTCAGACGTGAAATACACAGCGCAAACAATGTGTGTTTTTATTTTAAGACTGCACATAGCTGATATGTTAGAAGCCTCTTCGTGATGTTGTCGAGAGGATGGCTGATGAAATAAATAGACTATATCTTATATTTTCCAAAGGCCTTTGACTTAAAGGTTAGAGAGGTTATGGAACCCCCATGGGACGCGGCGTTTCCACAGATCCAATAGCACATATTCCTTTGAAGAGCCTATGAAAATCAAACTTCTTACATTGTAGCCTATATGGCCAGGACCCAACTCCCCCCTTTCCATCACACTCTCCCTTTTTCTCCCTCCCTCTCTCTCTGCCTCCTCTCTCCCTGCCGGTAAAATATATGGTGTGCTGTAACACGGCATTTCCTCAGCACTTGCCTTCCACAAGCCGCGACAGGCATTGATACCTGTTTTTAAGCAATGCTGCATCTGCTGTATAGAATGTCCCTCTCTCTCAAAAAAAAAAAAAAAAAAAAAAAAAGGACTCCATCGTCCCGTAGAACAGCTCGCATTTTTGTAGAGTGAGAGGCAGACTGCAGGAATCTAGAGGATTTGCGACGTGTCTGCTCTCTCGGGAAGAAGAGGTTGTAAAAATGAATAGGTTGAAAATAGCGTGCGAGAGGAGTTAAAGGGGCTTCGAGATAATAAAAGAGTCTGGTGTAATTTGAGGCTTGTAGAAGCCAGCTTTCAGCCAGTCAGTCGCCCAAAGCCCGTGACAATGCAAACTTCAGTTTACAAATTTATGCAAATGCATGATTGACATTACTCCATCAGTGACCATATTGAGTATATTGTAGGCTAAATCAAAAGAGGACCTGCCAGACGGAGGCCTAGTTGCTTTTAAGGGCCTATGCATCAGTGAAAAGAGAAAAAGGGGGGAACTGACAGGGTCTGAGGCTTTTGTGTTTCCAGCTTTCAATTGCGCCTCTCAGTGGGAAGGATAACTGTCCACGTGCCAGCCTCAATAGGCATACATCGATGAGTGGCATTACAAATTCAACACAACCTGTGGCTATGACAGCTCGTGGATGTGACAAAGAAAGTGAGAGTAGCTTAAAATGCAAAATGCTCCGTGGATGTGGGGCGCATGGAAGCGCTTGACCATCACCAGAGCTGGAAGGAACAAAACAGTGTATTCAGACAGAGGGCCAGGCCCCATAATCGCTTCTAACGTGCTTGAACCGCTGCTATGCTATTGGGGATGTCTCAGGTCCACGTGCACTTGTCAACTTTAGAAATATTTATTTTAATGCATTCAAATTAAATTACAAGTTATTTTATTTAGCGAGCACTGCTCGCGCACACACGCAAACTCAGTAAGAGGGAGAGAAGAAAACAGAGGAAACGAGAAGGGGTGAAAGTATTTAAAGATAAAAGCTTCTATCGAGAAAAGTCAAATAACATTATAAAGAGATAACGACCATTATATTCTGAAGTATTTGGGGGATTTGAGATGTTTATAGGCAGCGATATTAACAAGGAGGGTGTCAGTCATGTGTTCAGACTGTGGTAAACAGATGAAAAGGGCACCAGACTTTCTTTAGAAAACATTCAGAGTAAGATTATATTGTGGAAATATTTAAATTAGGTGGACTTGAAATTGAAAGTGGAACACACAATCAGAATAAAATACAATAGCAATTGACCAGATTTTAACATTAAAAACAAATTAGTATCTTTCTTTAATGTCACGTTAATGGAAATATGTCTTAAAGACTGTGTCCCACGGAGGCCAAATTAGATATCTCAGTGATCATATGGACTGTTGATACAGTAATATGAATCTTGGAAACTAACAAAACCTTTTTTTAGCTAACTTTAGTCTATTTTGTTCTGTGTGTGTATCTTTTGAGACTATATATGTAAACTATGTCAGGCACTGAATAATATAGTCATTAATTATAATTTCCCATAAAGACGTGTTGTTTGGAAGACAGTTCAATTTAAAGTAAAAGAAAGCAGGCCTTCTTCTTATTATTATTCACATTATTTCTTGTCAATTTAATGAAGCAGTTACGTCTGTTTACCACTAGACACGAGAGGCTGATGTCCGGCTCTCCCTGTATCCAGGGTGGCTAGGGCAGCACCAGGTGCAATGGGAGCGCCCTCTTATGTTCAGCCTGACCATTGAGTTCAAGCAGCGCATCAACTCTTGCGCCTGCGGACCAGATGGTCTTTGCAAGAGCGAATTCACCTTTACCCTTCCAGCTATCATTATGCTATATTTTCAATATATCACGCATGTAAATGTTTAGAGCCGCGTTATTTAGGTGGACCAGAACAGAAAAAAGTTCAGCATTTAATCGCATCACAGTTAGAAATTTATGAATGAATTGATGGAGTGACATGAGACGAACACAGAATATATCAAACTTGAACTTGGCCTTTTTTTATTTTTGTTTTTTTTTATTTTTTAGCGGGACATCCTGGAGAAATTAGTGCAACTGCTATTCCAGCAATGTTTAAGGATTATATTTGGCATAAAATATACACCATATTTGATTTTTAATGCATTTTTCCTTCAAGTAGCAGATATTTGTAACTGTAGCTACAACATGTTCGTGCACTCTATGATTTTCCACCATCGTGATTTAAGCACGTGCCTTATGGTCAGGTGAAACTCCTAATATTGTCAGACTCCTTAAATGTCTAACAAGGGAATTATTTGCAAATATCCAACCACTTCTTGCACTTGCACGTTTCCTTCTGTTTTTATCATGTTCTTGAATGGAGTTGATGTTGTGGATATTTTGTTTGGTTAAGTGAAACACAGAGTTTGTAGTTGCATTGGTCCTGCTTTTTAGTATTATCTGTATTTTACTGCATGTTGTATCCGATATTTAATTCATCATTAAGTTTTGAATTTGAGATTTTGAATTGAGATGCACATCCCCACAGTCAAAATCTGCATTTCCAGTTTTACATCTTGCACTGTTTCTATTGATGGATATTTTGTTGAAATACTTTTGCTGCAATGTTTCTCTTTTGAATATTTATTTATTTAATTTCTTTGTTTATTTATTTATTTTTGTTCCAGATGTTATGTGTTTATTTGGGATGGCAGTTTCCACTGTTTGTATTTTTTTATATACATTTATATTCCATGTTTAATTAATACAGTTTCAAGTTTGATTTTGATCTTAAACGGTTTGTTGGTTGATCTAAGTAAATATTGTTGAAATAAAACGTGAATATTAAAAGTCTGATGAGAACAAAAATGAAGCACCCTGATTCTTTCTTTTTTCTTTTAGGATTTCAATATTTCCTATGAAAATAGCCTAAATTTGTTTTATACATGTCAGTGATAGATCGTATGTAAACCAGGACTGATACCAGCTTTGTGAATACAACTTGAGGTGGGAAAGGAAAAAACAAAAAACAAAAAAAACAAAAACAAAACGGTACCCCCTTTTCAGTGTTTGGTGCTGTGATTTCTGATTTTTGAGTTTGAAATAGAATAAATGACGAGCGGCCGTCTGGTCAGTCTGTCTCATTTACATGAGAAACAAGAAGGCATATCAATTCCTTTCTTTCGTCCATTTACTCGCCCTGCCAGCACTACCTTATTAATGATCCTATGCATTATTCAAAAACAGTTTTGACGTCTGAATTTTAGGGGGGGAAAGCCACGTTAACCTCTAATTATTCCGTTAATATAAAAAAAATGTCACAAAACATCCGAAATTCTATGATGTGATCCAGTCTTTATACCCTGAGATGACGTGGAATAATAATAATAATGTACAAATCACCGAAAGATTCCCAAAATCAGCTAACGTGACTACCTCTCTCTCTCTATCTCTCTCTCTCTTTCTCTCTCTATCTCGCTTGCGCACTCTCCATGCGCCCCTCCTATATTTGTGTGTGTGCGCGCGCTCCCGTGCGTGGAGATATAGTGTGGTTCAGATTTATCTCATGCTTGACGAGAACAGGGATAAATCGGTGTCACACTTTATTGGAAAACGAATAATAATAATAATAATAATAATAATAATAATAATAATAATAATAATAATAATGTTATTATTATTATTATTATTATTAAGAGGTGAACAGGTAGAATGTTTTCCACACCCAAGTGGAAACACAAACACAAAAGGAAAAATTGTACGTAAACACTGCTAATCCTATCCAGCCTCATCATATCTCCCCTTCTTTAGTACATTTTAGTAAAAATAAATAAATGTATATATATGTAAATAATAAATAAATGATAATGACAATAATTTTTATATTTTTTCTCAAACTAATCGATATTACGTTTAACTATGCATTCCAAAAGAAACTCCAGAGAAGGCTATTAGAATGTTGTGCTTGTGTAAAGTGTTTCTCTTTCAGTATATTTCAAAAGGAAGATGTCTTAAGAGCTCGCCTGTTGGTAATCGTCTGATTCCAGTATCTCTCAAGTGTACCCGGGTATAAAACTCACTCACAAGGAAAAAAAAAGAAAAAAAAAAAAAAAAAAAAAAAAAAAAAAGAAAAAGAAAAACTTAGCAAGAACACAAAATAAATAGATAAAGATTTAGTCTGGAATTTACCAGCAGCATTACAACTGATCAGAGTTGAACGCCAAACTGTCTCCTGAATGAGTTCAAATTATTTTGGAGGAACATTTGGTGTATTAACTACAAAAACAAACAAAAAAAAAACAGGGAGCAGGCCTTCAAATAACGCACATTTCATGTCGGGGATGAGGTGAATAATGGAGAAATCCTGAAAGCTGAGTGAGAGACAGGCGGGACTCGTGGGGTTTTACTCGCTTTGGATAGACTCATTGAAATAGAGGGATCCCAAATCAGAGCCATATGACCACTCCAGGCAACAGCTACACTAGCTGGTGGTGAACTTATCTAAACAGAAAGAGGGGGGAGAATAGAACCCTTACATCAGGGTTAGGGCCACTTCGTGCTCGCTGCAGATGCACTTAAACGTAACAAACTTGCAGAGAGTCATTTTCCTTCATGTCAAGAAGAGCCGACAAGCAACTCGACGAGATGAAAGATGACAGGTGGAAGCGACACAGAAAGCAAGTACAGATCTAGGATTTTTGCCCAGAGGTCAAATCCAAACCCTGCGTCACGAAAAGCTTCTGGATGGCGTCACCGATGTTGTTTGGGTCAATCGAGACTGCAAATGTTTCAAATTTGCCCTCTGATAATTCACTTGAAGAAAAAAAAAATAAAATAAAAATCACATCATACGTGGAAGCACATTAATTATAAAGTGGGAATTTTCATACATTTGGTACAGAGTAAGAAATAAAAACATACACGTTTATAAGACTGTAAATATGCCAAATTGCATAAAATATCCCATTGCTAAGCTCTTGAAAAATAAAATACTATTTACTATTTAAATGAATGACATTTAGGTATTCATAATGGATTATATCCTGCTTATCAAATGAAAGAATAGCTTTTGATTTTTCCTTCCTTCCTCAGAGATTACTTCACACAACATCCTGCAGTGATAGAATCTCTCCAACATCTAGCTCAGAAACAAACCCAACTCATTTGGAGCCTCATGTGATCAAACATCCTAAAGTTATGTGACAGTAACAGAGCCACTTTTAACCCTACGCTCTCAAACTCTAAACTTTGTTTAGGTGGCCAGCAACCTCGTCCATATTTACTGTGTGTGGTGATTTTGGAGGGTGGAGGTCATGTAGCACTGCCTCTGCCTCTGTGCTACCACACACACACACACACACACACACACCATAGCCTTAAGTGTTCCTGGAGCCAATATGACCAAGTGACTACTACAGCTGTTTCTTTATTAAAGTAGTTAGCTTGTTAATAGTACTGATGTTTATTTTAGCAAGGTATGCACCTGAAGGTTCAGCCATAGACCTCAAAACCAACTCCATGAAGAACTGTCTTCATTATATCACTGGACATATATATTAATAAATAACTGAAGAGTAGAAGTTGCCCCATAAAACCAGCTTGTTAGTATAAACAAATCATATGAAGTTGAGGTTTTCAAGTTGAGGCTGAGGCATTTCATAAGAAGGATGGGGAAAAAATCTCAACAATAACATCTGTATACTTGCTACCTGCTCATACAGCACATGACCAGTTTTACTACCAAAAATGTTTGTGTTAAGAATTTCAGCACATGCAATAGTTCCCATGGCAGTAAATAAAACTACACTAATTCTGGACTTCTCATTTTCATGTGTCTGTTTTATGAAAACATGGGGTGTTTAACTAACGATGAGCAAGTCAGTGATGGCAACGTAGGTTATGTTTGTTTTCTTTACTGTGTTATTATGAGCTGAAATGATACCGTTGGTATGAATTACAGTATATAAAGGAAAGTTGAAAACTGTAACAAAACCATGGTGTATCAACTAGATCTCAACCACAGAAGTTGTGTTGCTGCTTAATAAGGGGGAAAAAAATCAAGCTAAAAACAGTCTTTGAATCCCAAAAGGTCACACCTTCCCTGTGGTCAAATGACTAGCTCTGATGTGATATTGTCTTTCAGATGACAGGACTGAACCACAAGCTTATATTAATTCACTTCATGTATACTCAAATTAATCTGGGTCATCAGTTTAGTTTCTTCCAGAGTTTGAACAAATTTTCATAATTCAAATTCCAGTGATTTACTGGATTATTTATTTATTTATTACCTTGATAGAACATTTTGTGTCCATTTTAAGTAATAAGTAAATTCTTGTAATTTCTTCTTTCTCAGTCTGAAAGTTAGTGAAGTACAGATGGTCCTCCTTAAGAAAATGTTTGTAATGCATCATTTAATGTAATGTCTCGTTTAGTGTCAGACACTCCAGCTTAAGTTTGGAATCTACAGGTGCTCAGTCATAAAGTTTTGGTGTGACTGTATTTTTGTGCATGAATTTCTTAATGGTTATTTTCACGTCTGATCTTTTCATTGTCTGTGAAACATTAACAGCTGCTTGACTTTCATTATGAGGTCTTCAATACAAACATATTTACAATCGCATGCTGTAGTGCACATCCAAACCCATTTTGTTTCTCTAAGTTACCACACAGCAGCCTGGGCCACAGACTGCTATTGTGGATTTATTAAATGTGTGTTGGCAGCTCCTGAGTATTTTGTACATTCATGTGAGATATAAAGCATGTAACAACAATGATAACCTGTGTGTTGTCTGCTTTTTGATCTTATATTTCTGAATATGTGCAAAAACATTTCCTCAGGAAGAGAAGGCGAGAGAAAGATGAAACTGGTTTCTGTTTAGAATTGTAAATGCATTGCATAGGTCCTGCTGTCCAATTACATACAACTTTCATGTATGAAATCATGCATGTCTTTTTCTCTAAACGGGGAGGGCTGGCACACAGGGAGCAGCCCTGACTGTGTAAGAACAGTGTGCAGCCCACATGAAAAATAAGGTCTAGTGTTGGAGCCCTGAAGCCCTGGGCAAGGAGCACATCTCCATCAGCACACAGGCCAGGGAGGGGAGTTGCTTTCCCCCAGACTGGAGCCCTTTCCACTCCTGACTCTTGCTGTATGATTGTTGCCCTATTTATGAGGCAGCTGACCCTTTGGGTCCTAAATCATACTTCAGAGAAAATACTTTCCAGATCACATCCTTAATTAGTTCCATTATGATAAATATGTTTTTTTCTGGTACGAAGTGTTTGATTTTAATCTTCACAAAAATCTTTTAAGATAAAGTAGAATTTATTTATTTATTTATTTTATTCACATTATCAAAATAATAGATTCTCAAAACTATAACTCATCTCATTCAAAGAATCCTGCTGCTTTAAGTCTGTGAATATTCATACGATTTCATTTAAATTATCAGTCAGATTTATTTACAAGGTCATCATAGATATCAGATGATATCTGAGTTAAGCCAAACTAAAACATGAATATTTGTTTATCAAGCCAAAGAACTGAATGTAGTCCGAATAATTTGGTACCACATCCTAATCACGGACTGAATGGTGTGTTTTCATTCTGGCAAACTGACCCTAAACTCCAGAAACTGTGTTTCAGAAATGTACAACATTTCTGAGATAAGATTCACATACACATACAGTATCATGTATGAATCTACACATCCATCCATATTTTCTACACATTTCTACATTATTTTATGCACAAATACACAGACACACACACAGACACACAGACACACACACACACACACACACACACACACACACACACCCACACACACACACACACACACACACAGTACACATAACTTAATATCCATCCATCAATAAAAACACACATAGTGGTGACATTTTATCAACATTGGAAATCCCTTTTCCCTCCCACAGCTTGGAACATCACGCATGCCATTACTGACTGAAATACGGCTCATGTTAAAGAAAGTATACAAGAGTTTGTATAATATGCTATTGTGTGAAACTGTAGATAGAATGTATTTGATGTGCATTTGTCAGGACATTTATATTTGTGCATTTACAGTTTTTGTTTAAAGTTGGTATAATATGACACACAAACCCCTTTTCAGAAATGCTCTCATCATGTTTAAATGGGCACCTTGGAGATTTTTCCATAAAAGTGGTCATTGCAATTTAACTGGGTTGGACCGAGCAACATTAATGTATCACTTACAACACAGCACCAGTTTGAATGGCATGCAATCACACTGATGAACAGGTAGCCACCAGTAGGGGTGCGCTGATTTGATATAGGATTTTCTTTAAAGAAGAATCTAACAGATCATACAATGATACTGATATAAGCTGCAGGAGTGCCCAGAGGGCATATCCTCCACCAAGGCTTTTGTTGAAGTTTGCAGTTTTAACAAAAGTGATTTTGAACTGCACCACAATGTAACGTGTTCTTCCTTTGCTGAGGCCAACTGTCCATCAGGTTTAATAAAATCAGGCATGGTATTGTTTTATAATCTTGCTAACAAACAGCCATACAAACCACAATAATCACAAAAATCAGCTACCTCCACTGCTACCTGAAGAAGGAAACCATCGTCCATACCCATAAAATATACATGTTGCACCAAAGCACTTTATATAGCAGGAGCAAGATGAGCTAAGAAAAAACAATAACAAAAAAATCCAGAAGCTAAATGTCTTGTAGAATATTTACAGCCTTTCCTCTTTGTCTCACCTACCCAGAGCAGATGGCACATTTTTACAACTAAGCTCTCACTTTAACACATAGGTCCAACATGAAAATGCAAGATTTTTTAACAGTTTCTTTCAACTTTCAGCATGTTTTTCACAACCACAACATATTATGATTGCAAAAAAGATATGCTATAGCTGACATGTTGAATAAATTAAGTACAATGTTTTTCCAAACATTAATGGGATATGTGTGAATGGAGGTGTGAGGAGCAATATTAAAGTTACCTCTGTCTGAGTGACCTAATGTTGCCTTTGACAAACTAATGACGCCTTTAATGTTACACATTCTGTGTCTGAAAAGGAATGCATGTTTATGTATATGGAGAGCCACCCCCAACCTTGGGCTCATGACTAGAAAAATCCAAAACCTGAAGAACCCAGGACGAGCATCTATCAATCACGCAATGGCAACATATTCAGAGCTTCTAATCTGAAAGGTGAGCAGGGCATGAAAGCAAGGCATTTATCAGCCAGTCTTTGCTTTACGCCTAATCTAAAGGCAAACTAACTGTGTGGGGGACAAGTTAGCTTCAAAGCCCTGAAAAAGTTAAAGCGCTTAGAGCTTGGACAACAGGAGCAAGGGGGACTTCACAACCTTACCTGATGGGGTTTTTGGTCTGCGTTTCCAACACACGGAAGCCTCTCTGACTGTGTTTCCTTTTCAAGTGTCTGTTTGAAGTCAGCAGGCAGAAAGGTCACGCCCTCTTGGTCACAGCAGGTTTGTTGAAGCAATGGTGGATGGCCAGCGGCTATTGCTAGTATTCAGACTTTTTTTCTTTGTATACACATACACACACACGCACACACAAAAAAAAAATATAATAAAGAAAAATGTAAAGCTATTGATTCAGTGCCTGGGCACCTGAAGAAGATTTGGTGATGTACTCCTAGAATTCCAGGTATTTCCAGGGTTTTCCAAAGCTATATATTGTGGGATTTAGGGACTCCCGGGTCACAAGAAGAACAAATCAGGATGATACCATTGCCTGGAAGAAGAAGAAAAAACAAAAAAAATAGAAATTAAAAAAAAATCAGAAACATGTTTTGAACACAGTTGGAAATCATTATAGGAAAGGCACAGTTCCATGGCCTCCTCTAGAAGCACCCACAATTTCTGTACCTCATCCCGGAAATATGAGCACATAATAAATGTCTTTCAGGAGAGGCAAACCAGAGCAGTATGACTTCCATCAAGACTTCAAAATTAATCATCTGTTTTTAGAGTCAACAAAATTAATCTGTAATTATTTGTATGCTACTACTGCTGGACAGCCTGGCATGATTTCAAAATTACATTTAATAGCAAATGAACTGCTGTGAGTAATTTCTCTTCTCATACCACTGAAGACTTTTAAAATAAAAAATAAAAAAGATTTACAGAAACTTAATTTCCCTTTAACTGGAACAAGACATATTCCTGTAATAGTACACATAATTGCCTGCTCTGCAGTGGATCTCCAATATATGACAACAAAGTCTCATAGACAATACTTATTTATTCAACTGTCAATTCGAGCTATGAAAAAATGAGCATGTTAAAAAGACACTTTGAATTCCACGTGGGCCTGGTTTGTGTAGCTGGGCAAATATGCTTGTTGTCAGTTCCAATAGTTCCACAACAACAGATATTGAGTTTGGGAATGCAGGCAGATGAGGCAGACAGCTTGTGATAACAAAAAAGCTCTTTTGAAGCCATATGCATTTGGAAACATTCATTGATTCATTCATTTTCTATACGGCTCCAATTCAGGGTCCCTGGGAAGCGAGAGCCTATCCCAGCAATTAGCAGGCGAGAAGCGAGGTACACCCTGGACAGATCACCAATCCATCCCAGGGCCCATTTGGAAACATTGTGCGATTATATGTTTCTTTCTTTTTTTTTTTTTTTTTTTTTTTTTTTTTTTTTACCTCTGTGGTTAGACTGGAGTTAAAATCTGTGTTTAATTGTTCCCAAGAGTTCTTCATGTGATGTTGATAAGGTGCTGTGGGAGCAACATTTAAAACTGCAACAAAAATAACTCTTGCACATTGTCCACAGGCCTGATAGAGTAACAAACGAGGATCAGCGAAACAAAGAGAAAGAAAGACTGGTAAAAAGAGAATGAGAGGGGAGAGGGAGACTAAACCCAATGTCCCATGTGGTTATGAGGGACTTGAAATATTTGCTCAGTTTTTCCTGACTTCTGTGTGCACTAAACCTTTCACAATCTGATCACTATCCTTTGAAATACCAATTTGAATAATGATCCTTTAAAGCTATCTTGAATGAAGACAGCTCAGTGCATCGCTTGCTAATCAATAACTAAATTATTTTTATGACAGGGTTCTGTCAGCAGTTCCAGTGGACAGAAAGCAGCTCTGTTAATTTGTCATCTCTGTCTTTCCCTCTCTTACACTTCGTCCAAGACCATGACTTCCCGGTTTGTCAGGGCGACCTGTGGGAGTGTGTATGTCGGATCAATAGCCCACCCACAGCAGAGCCGCGGGCGATCCCTGACCTGGGCTATTGATTAGGCCTGGCTCAGCTGCCAATAGCAATGTGCTGGATGTGACACCAAGCTAAAATGGGAACTGAAGAAGGGGGATTCTGAATTGCCATTGGCAGCCCCACAGCACACCGCAGATAAAAGTCAATTCCACTTAACCAAATCACTGACAACTAAATAGTTAGCAGATACAAGAATGCACCAAGTCTGTGATGGCAGCTGTTGGATTGCTTTGGGGATTTTCTTGCCTATGACCTGTATCGCACAAAAGGCCAGGGGAAACACATGATTACATGTGTTTGTTTTTTCTTCAGTGTGGTCACTCTTCGCTCTCCAAGTTACACCTGTTTCATTTATGCATCAAGGACAGTAATTCTCCACTAAAGGTCTTTTGTAGTCATTAATCTTTAGACCTATATACTCAATGTGTAATAATTTGAAAATAGAGAATGAAATAATTTAAAAGATATTTATTTGTTATTTCAAGTATTTTAAAATAAAAACATGTATGTCTGTAATAAAGGAGCACAGAATGGTGTTTATTGTACACAACAGTTGTGTTCAAAACTTCCTCCTGCAGCAATTATCAGATGTTTAAAAGCAGCTATTAAGGACAAGCTTTACAGTTCTGTTTCCTGTGCTTGCACACTGATGTAATGCAGTTCTACTGCAACTGTCAGACTACTTTCGATCCATATTGCTGGCAGTCATTACCAGCCAATATTAGAGTAGTTTACATGTCACTTTACTGGTACTTTGCCTCATGAATGTAATTCTGTGGCTACTGCCTGCGTGTGTGTTCAGCACCTATCTATGACTCCATATCTCTCCTTGTAATTGCTGAGTGACAGAAAGGCAATACTGACCACTTCATTATAGGACAGCCAGACTAACTGGACAGTGGCCTCTTGGCTCTAGGTCAGTCTGGCCAGACTGACCTTATCTGCCCTTGTCGTCAGGGGTCAGTCACCCAGAATCTATGAGGACTTTACTACAGTTGCCGTGGGTGCCATACAACAAGGTCGCTTGACCCAGGCGGACTGTTCCTATCACGTATTGATTGCAGGTTGTCTGCTTCAAGTGAGACTAGACTAAACTCCCAATACTAGGGTCTCAGGGGCAAAGGATTCAGTGTAAAGTTAAGTGTCGGAAGTAATAGAAGTTATGTTGCAGATAGCGGAGACAAATGACCATAAGTGCTTCCACAATACGTTGTGGGGATTTGGGGTTTAAAAAAAATACAAAAAACAGTGTGTAGGAACAACAATATGTAGCAGCAGGACTGGAAATGTGACTGCTGCTGAAGCTAAAAAAAAAAGTTTATTTACTCAGGAAGTTTGCTGGCAATGCAGCTCTGTCCCTGTCAGTTTTACTGCATAATGAAGCTGAACATCATCTTAAGAACATGTTGCTCTCCACTCAAGAAAATGGTTAAAACAAATCTCAACACCTACAAATTTAGCATGTACTATTATTAATTTTGCTTTAAAGTGTTTAGGTGGCTTTGCTCACATTGTTGTTGTTGGCTGCAGAGATATTTAAAATAAACAGAGAAGCTTCTGAGGAGTTCTAATCACTCTCCCAGAAAATGAATGAATCCTGCAAAAGTTGGCAAGTATTTCAGTCATTTTTTCAGCCCCTACATTTGTATAAATATATATGAGATTGTTAGTCAGTACCTATATGTGTATTTGTGTGTGTCTGCATCATCTGGTGTCTGTGTGAGACCCTTAATGTACATACTAAAGCATCCCAGATGCTCGTTAGATCTTGTCTCTCGGCAGCTGCTTACCACTGTTCATATTAAATCACAATAATGGCAGATGAGCTCTTGCACTGGAGAGACAGACATGTATTTGAAACAGCATTTTATTACACTTTGTTCCATTTAATAAAAAAAAGAAAGAAAAAAGAAAAAAAAAAATCTATGTGAAGAGATAACCCGGTTTTAACAATCCCAGATAAACAGCAGCGATTGCATCTTTAAATAATAAATGATCCTCTGCCTCTTACTGACGGGAATATGACTGAAAATAATTGAAGACAACAATGTCCTATAAGAGCACAACTCAAGCAGTGCTGATTCAGACTCCCTGATAACTTCAAACATTCAGTCATAAAGTATAGATAATCTGTAAAAGACAGGCATGCGTGTCTGTTTACAATTTCTTCTAATTAAGGCTACAGGACGGGGTCTACTTTGTTAAAGTTGATGTGTGTTTGTTAGACTTCCACAAAAAACGGTACCACTGGCAAATTAACGGTGGAATACAAAACGAAACAAACAATAACACTCTAATATGATCTGCAGTCAAGGAATAAATATTTCACAGTCTGTCTACATTTGACACACTTTTAGTCGAGGACAAATGATTTCTGAACAACAAATTGCTCAAACTTAGTCTTGAGATAACAACCTTTTAGACCAGCATTAATTCACTATGTGACTGTATGTGTATGTGAAATTTAAGGACACATTGTTATTTCTCTTTAAAGCCAACATTTCTTTTTTTCTGTTAGCTGGTATGGAAGGAACAGACTGACACAGATCAAAAAGCATCAAACAAAACTCCAGAGTAAGTTAAACCAGGATGTGGAATCTGTAAGATGCTCATAGAAACTGGGCAAAACATAATGCTGTACCATTTTACTACTATTGCTTTCCAACACTCATTAGACTCTGCACAGAGCCTCAGTGAGCAATGGCTTTTAAAACCATAATCATATCCCTGAGATGATACTGAGAATTTTTACTGCACAAGGCGGATGGAGAAGAGTGTGGAAAATCAAGTAAGCACTGTGCTGATGAAAGTGATGTTTTCCCGTTTTCCCTCTGTGAACAGACCAGCAATATGCTGTGTGTCTAAGAGGGATAAGGTAGTGCTTGATGATTAATCACTGGACATAATAAAGCTTCTCACCATGAGCACACAGTCCAGCTGATTCTATGATATGATTGGGGCCGATTAGAAAAGAGAAATAATCATTCCTTACAGTGCATTCATAGTACGCTCTAATGACATCTTCTGATTGGACCTCGTGGAAAAGATAATAAGGGCCGTCTTCAGAGTGCTCTCTAAGATTATTTCTTTAACTTCATGAAATAGGGGCCACGGGCCTGGGTGCTGGTGATTTGAGGATTAAGATAGGCTGACCTTTCACATTATGTTGCAATGTATAAAAGATGAAGTTTACAGTCCTTCATTACATTAGACCTTATCAATGGTTAGAGCCTCTATGAAGCCCCTTTGAACATCACAATGGTTTTTGTTGGCTGGTATACAACAGGCCTCTACCCCCTAGTGTGGGATTACTGTGCCTGTGTGGATGTATGTGTGTGTTGAAAGGGGTGTGGTGTTGACACACACAGTTGCTTTTTCAGACTACACTGAAGTACTAATCCGATGTAAAAACTTTATTATGTCTCTTTATTATGGTCATATCGGACACAATTGTTAAAAAAGAAAAATATTTAAGAGATAATCGGACAGCAATGGACAATAAGTACAGTATTACTATCATACAGTTATCATTTCTGAAACAATTTTTATTTTATCAACACGTCAGGCACACCCCTCAATTTGCTGAAGCCCACTAGAACGACTCAAGACGACAAAGCAGATGTTATTTTCACACTTCTTCACAATATTATTCTTACAAAGCTGGAATTGAATCGCAGCATCTAAATGTTCAATGACAAACTAAACACTGAAACTGGAAAGTAAAATGTCACTCGTTTCAAATGCAAACCAGCATGTTTGAAACATCTCCTCGGATCAAGTGATTCTATGTTGAAACCAATCCACCTGTCAATTACAAATACTGTCACTTGATTCAATCTCAAACAAACAACTATGATTGAAATGAGTCAAATGATCTCACCCTGAGGGAAGGTTTGTTTTCTCTTAGTGTTTTGAGTCAGCTAAAGCTAAACTGCACCAAATAACTTAAATTCTAATAAGTGTTGCACACTTGCGAGCACCCTGATAGTGGTTGTCACTTTTGGATCATTTGTCTCCAGCAGAACCACTCTCTCTGCTGAGCTGGGACAGAGAGCTATGGGCTTTAACAGAAATCAAACTGTACTGGCCAACGTCTCCAGGCTTCTTTGATGTGGGAGGCATTGCTTACCCCTATAACTTACAGCCCAGCTCTGCAGGGACTTATTTTTATAACCTCCATTATTTTCTATCATAAATATTCAAATCCAGATCTTAAATCCAGAGCTTAGTGAGGAGAATAGCCAAAAACAACATGCAGCTCTTTAGCTTCCCCCAGCTCTCACTCTTCTATAGAAAATCATTATAAAGATTAATACAGAAATCAAACAGAATGCTGAGACAAGACTGTAGGACCCGGTAATAATAATACACTCGTATGAAAGACTCAGGATGGGATTTTTGGTCAAGCCTCTCTGGCTTTTTTGTTCTTTATTTGTTTGAGCATTTTGACAGATTCTGCATTTCCTCCTTTTGGCTTCGAATTAATATTTGCAGCTTGAATATTAATCCTGATTCAGTAGTGGATTAGTTTGCTATTGTCCTCTCTGTGCTGAGCCCTAAATAAAGGCGCTGACATGGAGAGGATATCTATACCTCTCTGCCCTGCAAACAAAGACCTCTGCACCCAGAGATAACACATGTCCCTGCAACACAGACCCCCCTGCACAACCCACATACTGGATCCTCCATCTCCCTTTCACTTTTCTTTCTCTCTCAACCCTCAGTTCCACATTTCTTCTTCTTCTTCACATCACTCTTCCTCCGTGACTCCCTCTCTCCCTCTGAAAACTTTGCCATGGTAGATTTGCAAGGCAATTGTGCCCTTAAACAGTGCCTCTTCCTCAGCTTATACCATGCATTTTCCAGAGTTTATCAAAGAATACAATGGGGTTATGCTTTCACCATTATTCTCCAGGCAAGAACAGTAATTTAAATGCACCAGTACTACTGAGGCAGGGCGCAGCCCTGCTGTCTCAGTACGGAACAGAGAGAGATGAAAATGTGTTACAAAAAAAACGCACTGCATTACTTTGTTGACCTTTCCTGTTCTCATAGTTTACAAACAGCTGTGAAGCTCCTTCCTTTGGGCTCTTTGTACATCAGAGACTAGGACTGATGGAGGCACGCCATGCTTAAATGAAGGGCTTTTTCTAACTTGCCTCTGTTGTGGCTCACAAGAACACAACCCAACAAACACACATTTACTTTTTTTCTTTTCTTTTTTTTGCCAAAGCATTTTCCAAAGGAATAAAAAAACAGTTATGGCATCTTTTCTGGTAATTATATACTTTAACACATTGTCTGTGTAACAAAAGAAAACATCTTCAAACACTCATGCATAGTGCAGAAGTTTAATTTTCTTACCTTAACTAAAGAACATCAGTGAGTATTTTTGAAATGTTCTTCTTACAATAACTAAAACATAAGTCAGAGTGTGATTGTGATGCAAGCAAAAGTGTAAATCTCTCTTCATCCCAGAATCCCATCACTAAAGCAAACTGTTGTTCAAAATGTCACTAATCAGCACATAACTGCCAGCTTATACAGTAAAATACTTGTGCACACACATAACACACATTCATTTTTATTACAGTATTATGAAAACAAATGAGAACACTGAAAACTATATTTTAAATGGAGGTTCAACATTTGTCCACTGAGAGTAAATGTCAGGTGGATAGTAACAGCAAACTGAGAGGAGGAAGGTGCAGAAGACAGAGGATGATGATGAGGATAGTTAGTCAAGATAAAGAAAGACAATGCTAAAGCAAAAAAAAAAAAAAAAAAAAAAAATTGAGAAAAAAATAAATGGAGAAGGTAGAGAGGGAAGGAAAGAAAGAAAATATAGGAAAGGTAGGTAGGAGAACTGAAAATCTACTAAATGAAACATGTAGGAGTGATGCAGACAGCTGGACATGCACAGCATCAGTCTGCAGACCTGGTCAGACTGATGAGAATAGGCGGCCATAGTGACGCCATTATGTTGCCATAATCCACTGATGTCTGTGTGTCTGGGTGGGCAGATACTCACAGTCTAGAAGGGGTTAATGAGAAATCAATGAGAGGGATGTGCTTATGAGCAGGACATGGGGTAATAGGGGAAAGACGGACATGGGGGGGTTGGCTATAGAGAGGCGGAGAGGGGGAGATAGGAACATTGTTTCCTGTGATAGCAGCAGTCTTCCCAGATGTTATCTGTCATTCAGCAGAACACTGGTGACCAGATGTTTAGGCTCAGCGAGGCAGAGTGGGTATATATGTTAGAGGGGGATCAATATAGGTCAAGTGCATAGTAATATTTATCACTGTGCTACAAACACACTGATTTCTTCACAACAAAGAGAGTTGTGCTGAGCAAGATTAAAATTATGCATATACGTGAAAAAGCATACCTTTTTGATATGCTCATTTGTTTCAACAAGGTACATGATGGTGTTTTCTCATTAATATGGATGTTATGTTTGACCTGCCTCAGCAAGATCTCCATATGTCCATTACAAGAAAACAAAGGGGAGCGCTGATTTGGAAGGAAAGGTAAAATAAATACAGAAGAAATCAGCCAGGGTAGTTTTTTTTTTTTTTTTTTTTTAAGCCTCAGGGCATTTGGAGAGGTGGGTGTGGGGTTCGAAAAGGGGGGAACCAAGAGCAGGTCCCAGTGGAGTAAGGCTCTTTGTAGTTTGAGCATTCTGAACTAGCCAGAGGCTTACTGCTCTAACCCCTACCACTCAGACAGCCTGTTTGGGGAAATTACACCACAGCGTAATAATTAATCAAGTAAACACTGAACTGCTTTGATTTGGATTACATTAACATATTATCAATAATGTATTAATCAAATACAAATAAACACCTCTGCATAATAGCACACTCAACTAACTACACGTTCACAATAAACTAAAAAAAGTTCATCTTCTTTAGACATGAGGAAAACCATTGCAGACTACAGTAGAAGCAGCAGAGTTTTTTTGGATTTAAAAACAGCAGCATCTCTTGGCAGTTAAACTGCCTGTGTTCATCAGCTTCCTTTTTCATCACTGCATCACCCATTTCAAGCTTTCACCAGGAGGCAAAAAAAATTATGAAGTCATTTATTTGTGCTTAACAATGGCAGAATGCATCATGCAGAATAAATAAACACTGATGAGGCACTGAAAACACAATGCAAGTAATTTGTGCAAAGCTACTCCAGGTTTGATTCCAAAAGTAGCAAAGTGGATTGAGGAAAGGAGTTAGTCACTTTTATCATTTGCAGAGGAGTCGAATCAGCTCTGCTTTTGTATTTTCACTTAAATGCATGTTCTGTTTTTCTCAGATAAGTTGTGTTGTTTAAAAGCATCCGTTCTCGCCTAACGCTTTGTTCATTGGGGGAACTTCATGCCCAGGGATTTTCTAAACACAATTCATCAAAGTGGAACGGCGGTGTTTTTCTTTTTTTTTTTTCTGCATTCCTAATCCTTTTTGCTGCAGATGAGAGATTTGCTGTTCAGACTCATTAAGATTAAAGCATTTTGCCAGAGTTATTTAAGAATGCAAAGTTCCATGTGAGACCTCTCAGAGTTCAGAACAGAAGAAAATCCTATTGACACGCTCGGTGCACTGGGGGCTGATCTTAGCCTATATTTCTATATTTGGTGTCAGTGATTGAGTGATAGCATGGGAAATGGTTTTTCCAACTGCCTTATGGTTTAGAGTTACAATTACTTTTTCATCCTATGTGAATGTAATTGCACTTTTTTGTGTCCTCACTTGTAAAATTAATTTGTTTACCTTTAAACATAAAAGTTGTGACTGTTACTTTTATTATAACATCTGGTTTTATTCAAAATTTCTTGTTTATAGGGTTTGATAACTAAGTACAAACTAGCAGACAAATTAGCTGTTGTATCTAAAGGGAAATAATACATTATAGTCATAAACTGTAAATGGGTAGTTAAATAGGCACTATTTTGCTTTCTAGTATAATTTTGGCAGCAGAGTTTGGCAGCGTAAGTGTATCAGTCAACTAGCTCGACAGACATCAGTTGATGTGTAGCTTGAGGAGATGGCAGACTTTTAGCAGAAAAAGAAATTATCATTGGATCAGACTGAGTGTTAGTTTTCTGCCTAAGGATTTTTAATATTAGCGTTTTTGGCTGGAGTCTCAGTAGTCTCTTGGCTGTGGTCTAAAGCTCCTTTTCCAAACTTTCCAACTCCAAGTGTCGCAATCTGGTTCCATTTTACAGCTGGCCTTGAGATTGAAACAGAGCTCCTTTCTCTCCCTCCTCAACCGCATATTTAATCCCTGTGCTTATGTCAAACTTAATTACAGGACCTTGTACAAAAAAATAACAAGTGAGCCTTGTAGGGGTGAGAGGGAGAAGAGGGAAGTATTAAGAGAAGGAGAGAAAAAGAGACATAGGGAGAATGCTAAGAGGTGAAGAGGTGTGTATTTCTACGTGTGTGTGTGTGTGTGTGGTGTGTGTGTGCGGGGGGGGGGGGGGGGGGCTTGATGTGTTAAATGACTAACTGAAAGCATGATCAGCACTAGAGTATAGGTAATATAAAATAATTAGCACTTGAAAATGTAAGATTTCAGTTGCCTAAAAAATTGCAGTTGCATGAACTGTATATCTTACATTTAGCAAAAGAATTAGAAATACAGGCAATATATAAATGACCAAAGAGGCCTTATGCCCGTGTTTTTTATTGTATAACCTTAAAAAAAAGAAATAAAAAAAAAGAAATAATCATTAGAGTAAGTCTCCCAGTTTTTGTGTTCACGTGTGTGTTTGAGCACACAAAACTATTTACTCTGCCAAAGAGGAACAGCCGGGGAGAGAGATGTTTAGTCTGTCAGTTTAAAACTATTACCTCAAACTCTGAAAATATGAGCTGAGCCTGTCGTGCATCGACACAGGAAGACAGCGCTGTGAAGAACAAACCTTTGAAAAGTCTAAATCAATTTTTGGGGGAGTAACATAACAAACACTTCACTGCAGCGAAGAAAAGGGGATCTCTTTTTTTAACACTTTGAAAAGCACATATTCATACAATCTTCATAAGGCAAAACAGAATAAATGCAGTATACATGAAGTCTTTTGAAAATGGAGATGACAGGAAGGGAGAAAGGCAGAAGACACGGGGATGCTCCTTAGAGGAGCAGACAAAACAAACAGGAGGACCATCAACGCACAGCGCTCTCATACTTTTTTTCCCTAGACTGTGCACATTGCACACACCTACTCACCCACCCACCCTTTAGGCCAGCCTGCTGGCTAAAACCTTCCCAGACTAGACTTGAGTGGTCAAGCAGTGGACCAAAAGAGGGGGAGAGGTTCCCATGCCACTGGTGCTGGAACTGGCGCGCCACCCGGAGGTATTTATAGCAGCCCAGCACTAAAAGGGCTGAGAGAGAGGGCATGCTTGTTTTCCTTTCCATTCCCCAGGCACTTCCACCAGGCCTCACATGTGGGTGTTAAATATATATCCAAATACTGGGAGCAACATTGTGGGGGTAGAGAATAGGAGGCAGTGGGCACTGCAGAAAGCAAGAAAGCAAGAAAGAAAGAAAGAAAGAAAGAAAGAAAGAAAGAAAGAAAGAAAGAAAGAAAGAAAGAAAGAAAGAAAGAAAGAAAGAAAGAAAGAAAGAAAGAAAGAAAGAAAGAAAGAAAGAAAGAAAGGAGTGCATTTGTGGGGGTTTTCAAAGCTGAAAAAGGTCAAGCATTGAGAGGTAGGTCTCAGCTGGAATCAGGACAAGGACCAGAGCGTAGGACAGAGATGAACACATACCATCTTGAGACTTGATGATGTAGCAGATAGTAAAAGTCCAAACAAAAGAAGGGGACATTTACATAGAAAAGGTGTGCAGGCCTTCTGTTGTGGTGTTAACATTAAATGATGTCTGGCTGCTTCCTGTACATACTCTGTGATGTATGTCTCGCTCTCCGTCTTTCTGAACGGGAATTCCAGAGTGGCATTATTACAATGATGAAAACAGACCCTATAAATACGTAGCACTATGATGAATATAACAGTGATTATGGGGATAGGGATAATTAGATCAGGAAAGAAAGAGAGACTCATTGAAGTTTGCTCTGTTTTTGTGTTAAGGAATTCCTTTCAACCTTTTGTCTAATGTATGAAGAACTGCAGAGCCAGTAGTAGTGTGGTAATCATTTGGGTCTATCGAAAGACCTCTTGGGGCCTCTTCAGCGATGCTCACTCCTGCTTTAGTTCTCTATTCCCATTCAATGCTCTATAAAACCCACCCCTGGTATCTGCTTATTATTTTATTTTATTTTATTTTTTTAATGATGGCTTGACCAACAAACAATTAATAGGCTTCTCCACAGACGCCTGTTAAAAAAGAAATAAGAATCAACAATGAACACGGGGCCATCCCGCAGTTTCTCATCTAGCTTTGCATCTGTTTTTGCTCATCTGATTTTACCTTCGTCAGCTGTTCTCTCACCTACTCAGGTCCTGTTTAGATCTTTAAGTCCTAAGACTTTAACAACACCCTGACCTGAGCCCCTGTCCAAATCTCAAATGTACAAAAGCCATCCCACTAACTGATTGCGTCAGAAAGATTCCACAGCCATAGCCTCTGTTTTTTCATACTTGTGGGAAAATAGCAGTTCATGTTTCCTTGGATGCTTCATACATTCCTCACCCTGTCTTCACATCGCAGGGCCCCCAGAACATGGGCATGGCCAAAGCCACTCCAGAGGAGGTGCTTGGCAAATAAAAGGTGTGGCTAAATGAAAGTAAAAGGAATTTTTTTTGTGTGTGTTTATTTAGTAGTGAGTTGCTAGGTGATGTGAACTCAAAAAGGCACTAATTACATTTCCCTGAGCTTGATGAGTATAACAGAACTTGGATAGGAACTTTCCAGCTCATTTAACCTCTCAGAACACAGCTGGGAATTATAGATAACAGAACATCTGGAAGTCACAAAAATACCTCTCTAGCAACTGATCCAAACCAATTCAAAAGTTGCCACATCCTGCAATGAATGACATCCCAAAGCTAACTCCCTGACAGTTCCAATATTTCACATTTTGTTGTAAAAATCATTAGCAACTCTAAATGGCATCTTAGTAATTGGACCAGAAGTGCACGCATTCTAGATCAAGTAGCATAGTTTCCTTAAGTTGCAGCATTAGACAAAAAAAAAAAACAAACAAAAAAACAAAAACAAAACAAAACTCAAACCTGCAAACTCTATCCAGCCTGGCTCATATTTGTATTGTAAGGCATTACTTAGTACTAGATATGATCACCTGCTCGTTATTTCCAAACATGAAAAACAGATGTTCCAACATGTGAGCAACATAAACATTCCTAAACAACGCTTCTTGAACCCCCCCAAACGGAGCATCTTGGCCACATTCAAGTTTGATCTCATCCCAAATTCCTGACCTCAAAATTTCAAGACAAAGGTAGTTACTCTTGATTTATGCATGCTTCAGCTTAGGATGAGGAGAGCAGGACACAGTAGCAAAGCAATTAATTCTGATGCTGAAAACATTATTAATGGTAATGTTTAAAACATCAAAGCCCTGGCTGACACAGACACAGCATCTTCACTCTGACAAGATGGAGCAGATGAGCACACTTGAGTCAGTCAAGGTGAGGCACTGAGGAAGTATAATTTGTCTTTCCACTGATTTTCATTGAGATATCCTAGAGAATCTGTGGTTCAGGATAGGTCAAACTCATGTATGTTGTGCCTGGCCGCTGTCTTAAGGGTAATGCCTGTTCTCCATCACTGACTTGTGTATTAGATTTTATTTTAAGTTGTTGACATAGTTGCTTGTACTTTCTATTTAAACTGTACAACTAAATTCAACCACTGGACAACACCATCATTTAGTGTATGAATCTTAAGTTCATAATGATTTAGTGAGTCCGTCTAGAGCCCTTCCTCTATCTGTGCGGACTCTTCACTGTAGCTTTGGGCTAAAGGATAAAGCTTGTCTCACGCCCACATATTCATTTACCCCCCACCATCACACCAATTGAACCAGTGAGTCTGGGGGGAGCACATTGATATTCACAACACATCTCCATCCCCCAGCCACAACCATCCCCACTGGAAACATTATTTCATTACATATATTATGCATTCAGCATAAGGGAGTTGGTAAATGTGCAATGTGCAGATGCATGTGTGTGGGCAGGCGCAGATGTTTCCTTCTATGTATACATGTGCTGTGACGTGCTTGTTGTAAAAAAGAGTTTCAAAGAGTATGTAAAAAGATATAATGCCTCAGGGGTCCAGTGTTAATGTTACTTGGTTTACTTTGTAAGAACTAAGACAAAATATTTATTTCATACAGTTTTGTGTCAACACAAAAAAAGTGATTTTGCAAGTTTTACAGAGCGGAGGAAAAAAAGTTTCCTGCAGAGTTTGAATGAATTTTCTCAGTTCATCTGAGTATGTGCGTCCACATGTGAATGTACATACTGTGCCTCATGCAGAGCAGGAGATAAAGAGATACAACATAGGAAACTGAGGAAAGAGGCCAGAAAGAGATGAAGATAGAAACAGACAGATCTTTCATATGGTCTGCTTCTCTTTGGGCCCTGATCCAGATGTCACCAGAGCAGTTTTTGTTTGTTAATGTCTTGTTCTAAAAGCCCCCTTAAAAGCGACTGCCGCCTATCCTTTAAGTCTTTAAGTGGCTCAACACAATACAGTCTTGTCTGATCGGCACTGGAATCAATTTGGAAAAAGAAACCATTTCACCTCTGATTGAGTACTGTTCTGTCTCTGCTGTGGCATGCTGACCTTTCCAGAGGTCTGTCTTGTGCTGCAAGGAGGGGCCAACTGGAGGATATGCTGGGCTAATTAGACTGATTGACGTCAGCAGGCAGGGTGGCTTGTATTTGAACCATTTGTCAGGACCCACAACTGCATCTCTGTTAGGGACTCTCAGACTCACAAGTCAACCTAATTTCATTTTCATATTCTGTATGACCGCTTTTCATTGCAAATATCCCTCTGTGCATCTCTCCTTTATTTTGTCATTCTAACAATCTTTTCTCTGGTTTAAGAGGAAAGGAAAAAAAAAAAAAAAAAAATATATATATATATATATATATATATATATATATATACACACACACACAAACCTGTCTGGGGGGTTATACAACAGTGAGCCTTGGCTGTATTACTGTTTTGTACAAAGCTTTGCTTTCTTCCAAACTTTTAAGATTATCAAATTTTGGGTCAGTGTGTAGTGTCACAGCCTTAATATAAATAATATCTGGAGCCACTTTGTTAGATTTTGATCTGACGTTGTTGCTTTGGGAGTGAATTTTAATGATCTCTCTTGTGAAATCATGCCTCTTAATGATTATATCATAGCTACTTGGATGGTGTTATTTTGTATGGGGCTCAAACTTGGCTGCCTTGCAGGTCATCTGCAACATAATGCCATCTTCCACCCCTACCTCTTTGCAACCTTTTTTGAAGATTTTATGCTTGTGAAATATAACTTTTCTGATAGTTTTAAAAAGATGTTTTGCAAACATTTTACAAAGTAAGAAGTAGGCATCAAACATTTCTGAAACCTTGAAAATGTGATATTTTTTGCAATTTTTGATCATGAGTGAGTTTTACTTAATGATAACGATAAGCATATTTGGACTTTAAAAGGCAGATGTAAGCATGCAACAATTTTAGATCTCAGAAAGTGTAGTAATGTTAATACATCTGAGACATTATTGTGAACCTGCTTTTGAGATGTGTGCCAGCATAGCTACATATTATGAAATGAGACAGTATTGGAAGGAGACAAGCAGATAGAGATTAATTACCAAATATCGAGTCCTTGACACAATTAAAATTTGCCCTGTAGGCACAGGTGCAGGATTTATACATCATGTCACTTGACAGGAGAGTTCAACATAGAATACACCTGTTTTCTCACTCAGAGCTCATCCTGAAGCGTCCTCTGTCCTCTTTGATCCTCAAGAGTGGTAGAGGAGAAACAACTTCTGGGTCAGAGGAAGAGTAAGGACATGATGAAGTACAAGTTAGCATCACAAAAAGCACCTTCTATGTTAGTGCAACTCCTTTCTCATCAGTTTATTCATCTTTCATCCTCTTTCATGAAACCTAGCTATAAAACCTTGCAGGTTCACCATCTTTGTGCAGCAGGGGTGTGCGCAAAGAATAAAACACAGGAATCCCTAGAGCGGATGATATGTTACAAACCCAGAAAGCTTTAAGAAAAGAGTTCAAAGGCAAGAGGTCTACCAGACATCAGCCCTCTGTCCACATTCCAAGCACTTTGCCTTGTGCATCCAGAGACATGTTGCCTAAAGAGAGGCCTGATAGAGAGAAGCCTCACCTGCAGTTCAAGCGGATTCCTCTGCCTTTTTATTTGTTCTCGTTTGGCTGCAGGGGGAAAGTGCTCCACTCTGACCTGGGGGCACTCATCCAATCAGCTCGCTATCTGCTGCAAGGGCCTCCATAATAGTGACATTTTTCCACCTCGTCAATAAAGTGGTGAAAGCCACCCTCCACCAGCTACTTGACCATTTAACTTCTTCCTGAAAAGGCCTTTTCTTTCTGTCTGTCTCCATGTCTGGCTGAAATCAATAAAAGCAAAGCAAGGAAAGAAGCCGATCCAGCAGCTGCATTAACTGGAGGTCTTAACAGCTGTACAGAGGATGGCTGGCAGAGGAGAACAAGCAGCTTGAGTCTCTTACACTCATGCAATGATAGGAGAATTCAGCATGTTGTTTACACTATCTGTTTTCATCCTGTAAGACTGTGGAGATTCTGAAAATGCTGAATGGAAAGAATTTTCTCACACACAAACGGTGAACTGCACACACGTGTGTATCTTTACAGCCATAAAAGAGGGTAGAAACTGGGGGGAAAAAACTTTAAATTATTCACACAGAGCAAAAGGTGAAAATTGCATGCAAAAAAAAAAAAAAAAAAAAAGACATTAACACATATACAAACTCTGCAGTCTAACGATCATTGCTTGCTATGTCCCATTTAGCAGCTACATTCACACATCACCACATGTCTGCAGTGATTGACATAATGGCATCAGAGTGAGAACAAAATATCTTCCAATAAAGGAGCAGGAGGGAGAAAATGAGAGAGATGGGTTACATCTCTGCCCGTGCTAAAATGAGTGCAGTGCTTTGTTTGGTTATGCTGTCTGAGCTGAAATTGATTTCTGTGAGAAGCATGCACCAAAGAGCCCCTGCATTCAGATGAAATAAATAACACACTCTTGTAGAGATAGGAGGGTATGTGGAAGAAGGAACAGAAGGTGGAAAATGGGATTGGGGAGGGAGGCAAGAAACAAAGATGGATGAGGTCAAAATGAATTTATGAGGGGAAAAAATCATAAGAAAAAAATAGAAGGAAATGTCTAAATGTGTGATACTGAATAGCATGTCTTCAGTCTAGTGCAGCGCTGAAGCGACACAGCCTGGAAGACATCTGCAGCAGTAGAGGAGCCACACACACCACTCTCCAACCACAGACAACATGATGAGGGATTAAACTTCATTGCAACATGTTATGGTAATGAATGGGCTGTGGCTAGTTCTGAATGTGTTAGAGTATATGTGTGAGTGACACTATTCAGAAGTGTCTGGAAAGCCATGTGTCTGTCTAACCAAGTGTACAATAATATTTTTGGAAATCCAAGGTTGGTAAGCTGGTTAAGGTCAGTGAGCATTCAGAAGGTCCCCTCCACACTGCACAGATGCAAGCAAATGAAAATATGCAAAAACTTAAACAGTTACTGAAATATTTAACATCTGCAATAATTAGTTTAAAGCTGTTCTTTAATAGAAGATGGGCAGGCCCAGACATTGCGGTCTGAGCCAGTGTCTGGGCATCTGGGTCTCGGGTTGGTGCCAGAGAGCGAGGGAGGGGAGACACAGCGACACAACTCAGAGGGGTGAGGTTGACTCTAGGTCAGATTGGCTGTCTCGCCTTATGGCTGACAGATGTTAGCCTGGTTCAACAAGAGCTGTGATTCTGGAAAAAGTTACACCACACTGTGCTCCACATTGCAATTATCTTTTCTGTGTAATGAAACATCTCATACATCATCACTCAACAAGACAGAAGCAAAAGTCCCTCCCTGGATTGCTAAGCCTTTGATAAGCCATGAATCTGCTATGTATTTGTACAGCACTGAAGTGTTCTGGTGTTTGGGCTGGCTGGCCTGTCAGTAGTGTTCCCAAGTGAAGCCACAGCATGTTGTTGCAGTATGACAGAGCACAGCAGCCAGCTGTGGTTGGTGTGCTGCTGCTAATGATGCAAATGATCCACACAATGGAATAATAGATGAGACTGCAGTGAAGTCATTTTATTTACAGTAAGGTTCAAAGCATTTGAGTCTGGGAAGGGGGGGTTAACAATGTGAACCAAGGGGAAGTCCTGTCCTCAGATTGCTCTGTGTTGCGCTTATGGCAGTACAACAGGAACATGCTGTGAATTAGTGTTCCTCTGTACATAGATGCTTCTGAACTTATTCATATTTGCCCATGTTTAAAATTAAAGGTGTTGGTATGTTCAAGGTTTCTGAGGTGGCACATAACAACGTGGACATGTGGGCAAGCACCAGAGTATCATTACAGAGTCTTTTCTCAGGAGGATGGGGGGAGGTGAAATTACACTGGATCATTAGATTGCAGTCCCTTGCTACTTGATAATTTATGCACATTAATTTCTCGTCTGATGTAAAAAGAGAGGAAGAGGGGGCCACTACTTCATAAGCAGTTATAATGTTACCGCATGCTACTTTGGTGGTCTGGAAAAGTTTAGCTGCATAGGCTAAGGAGGGCTGTAATATACCAAGAAACGATGACAAAGAAATGCAGACTATGCCAACCCTCTTCCTGGCAAGGCGTCAGACAGAGAGCCAATCAGATCTGTGTGGGCTCTATTGCAGGCGAATGGCATGGCATGCTGGCCCTTTCATCGCCCCGCCTACCCTCCACACTGCACCGCAGTTGCCCAGAACGATTTTATAAACATTTTGCCAGCAGATCAATACCTGTATTGATCAAGCATTGTGAGAGTGATCCGTCTAAAACCCAGAGCAGCCTAGAGCTCAGAGATGGGAGGAGCGAAACAGAGAGGCTGCAGAGAGGATGGAGAAAGAGAGAGAGTCTGCAGCTACAGTGAAAGGGAGAAGAGGTACAAGGGGAAGAGAAAGGAATCTGAGAGAAAGGCAGACTCACAGCTGAAGGCAGGTAAGGAGGCGGATTTCGGAAAATGCTTCCAGGCCACTGGGACTGGGGGAAAAAAAAAACCTATGGTAATTGCTTTCTCATTAACAGAGGGGAGGGGGTCAAGGCGACTAATAATTACTGTGGGTAAGTGACAGACGATAGAAACAGTGAGAACTGTGTATATGTAAACAAACGGGGAGAATCACAACACCTGAGTTAATTCCGGCACGGGTTTGGCCTGCTTTAGCATGTAGCACTTACAGGTATGTTGCTGGATGTGGCAAAGTGCGTTCGACTGCATGGAGTTCAAAGAGAATGAGTTTCTAGGGGGGTTCCAGTATGCTGTTTTTCTGCTTTATTTATGTCTAATTGCAATTTGTATTTTTGTGCTTTGTGTAGGAAAACTAACTCTAAAAGAGGAGGTTTGCGTAATCTGCAGCGACAACATGGGACAGAGATGTCTCAGCACGTATATCCATCATGAATTTGACTGTTACCAAAACATCAGAACTGAGAGTTCCTGAGGATTCCCCCAAGAAAGGAATATCTGGATCCGGGATACAAGCATCCTCAGAGAAGGGAAAAGAGCCATTTCTGACAAGGGAAAAGTTGAAAGTATATAAGTCAAAATATAAAAATGGCAGCATGAAGACAATCTAAACGGGGTCTAATCTTTACTGTTGTAAATCAGTGTGGATATAGGTGGCTTTTGGGATACTTGCTGACACTCTGGAAATTCTCAGGATTGGATTTAATTTTTGTTACATTTTCCAGGAATTTTACTGAACAGATGAGTCACTGGACCAGTCAGCAAGACAAATTCTAGGCCACAACCTACTCTGCACTGGAAGAGCCACAAGGCTTTCTGGATCATCCCCCAATGCTAAAGGGAAATCAAGTTTTCATTGATTGATTTTAAATGCGACTTTCTTTTGCATAATTGGGGATCTGAAGGAGGATAAATCCATCACGCAAAATGTGGAGGGAGACCTTGATACCCATGAACTCACTTTGCACTGGAGACAAGATGTTGGAGCACTCAGACAAAAAGTCAAACAGAACTAAAATAATTAATGTGCTTTATCAAGGACTAAAACTGCATTTATACAAGGTTCTTAATAAACTGCAACCCCCCCACCACTCCCACCACTGGAATGATATGATAAGGCATTCTCATGACAAACTGGAAAATACCTTTGTTGGTCCATGGCAAAATGCATAGCAATTTAGGGCTACTTGCATTTGCATGGTTCAGTATGTACAATGCATAGGTTCTGGGTACAGAACAACAAACTATATTATTTATTGCCTTTGCCTGGTAAATTTCATTGACCTTAAACACTTTCTTTTTAAGTCTCTGTGGTTAAAGAAGTTGTAGAGTTGTAAAGATGAGAGAAACATGAGGAAATCCATAAGAAAAATTTAGAATAATTCACACTTAAATGAATATATTCATACTAAAAAGTATTCCAACAGGTATTTGTCAATGCAGTCTCATTTATGATGAGTCAAGATACAAGATTTAACTTTATTTTCATAAGCAGCAGCTGTTGAAACAGTCCTATGCTTCAACAGAGCTCAGGCTGGCATTGATGGACGCATGTTGTTTAAGGCACCAATGAAATACAACCCAGGAAGTCCAGCTGGTTTAACAGAATATGTATTTACAAACTTGTCAGATGGTCTAATGCTGCATGACACAGGAATATTCAGTTCTGAAAATATACCATAGTCACAATTGCGCTGTCCAGATTATTCTAATAGCCATTTGTTAGAAATTGACCAGAGACCCCAATGAGGTCTTAAAAACTGATTTGGGTGTGAAATCTGAAAACTTTCAAAAGCCAATATCATGAATGAGTCACACAAGTTTTCGGCAATCTGGTTTGGTTTGACTGAAACATACCAAATAATAGATTAGTGCTGTTATGTTTTGATTTATTCTTCATGTAGTTTCAGGAAAACTAAGCAAGGCAAGTGCTTTGGTGCCACCAACCCGGATAAAACTTTAATTTAGGATAAATGTGAAAAGAGGTAATGTAAGGTGTGAACTGTCCACTTGCAATTTGACTTTTACATTTATGTTTCTTTTTTTATTTTATACCAGTATCATAAGTTTGCCAGTATTTGCATGTCAAACATGCATCATATGTTTTGTTTTGCACTAGATTTAGCGTTTTTTCCCTTTCCCTTTTCTTTTTTTGTTTTTTTTGGCCAAAGATGCCTGCATTGTTGTCCTGACAACCCTCATATGATGCAATCTTGGTTCCAGTCTAAAGAATGACACAACTTAACTACGTTTGTTCCAGTTGATCAATGAAATTATAAAGTTGATTCACTTTATCCTTATCTAAAAGAAAAGTGTCAAGCATGACAAAATTTCTTATATATTTATTCTTCTATGTCACTGCAATCTGGGGTCAAAGGAAGAAAGCTGAATGTGCACAATTGGCAATCATCAGTCAAATCATTCTTCATCATAAATGACCTAAGCTGAAAGTTGGTAAAATTCAACCCATAAGGTCACATGTCTGCCAGTCCTCTGAAACATGGTTTTTCATAATGTGCTACTTTTAGCTGAGATATTCCTAGCATATCATTTCCTGATTAATTATGATATAAATTTAAAAAGGACTCACTAATCTAAAGCTTAAAACAGCCCTCCAAAACATTCAAAACTAAGTACAGTTTAATGACTAAGGTTCAAGGATAACACTGCCAACGACATTTTGATTTACAAGTTCATTAAAAGTATTAGTATGTCCTCCTTCCTTGCAGATTGATGTCCATACAGTATCACTGTACTGAATGTAGGTATGCTCTGGTCAAGCTGTTATAGGTCAGTCTACACACAATCAACGCACAACCTTATTTCCCTTTTTGAAATAAAAATATTAACAAATGTACCGGTTTGCTGTTCCACGTGTTGGTATAATGAATAACCAAAATGCTAAATGCTCCTGATCCTCTAATGCTTTTTAGTCATAGTGCTGCCTTGTTATTGTCTAAATCTGTTTAATTTCAGAAAGATGAACTCTTTAGTGTCATCACCTTCCTCAAAGATTTAATTCATGTGCTATCAAAGCAACACTCGCACACTGAATCATGTTCGTGTTTCCTTTTATCCCTTTTGCTTGATTCTTTGTGTCAAAAACAAATCTTTGGATGAATGCCAAACAATAAATTAGAGTATTCATTAGACACATCAAATCTAAATTACTATTCAATTAACAAGCCAGTCAAGCTGAACTAATCAACCAATTAGGCCATGTGTGTACACAGAAAAGCTAACAAAAGCACATGAGTCCCCTGGGAAAGCAGTAAAACCCTGCTGAAGAATGACAGTGCAAATGAGAAGCTACGTGTTGAGACAGGAAAGAGAGAAAGAGAAAGTAGTAGATTACCATTCTCCATGGCCATTTCGGGGGAATGTAATTATTAAAACCGAATAAAGAATACATAAAAAGGACACTGACAGAAAAGCATAAGGGCATAATGTTTTCTAGTTAATGTTTCTATAAATATGGTTATGACTTTTCCTTGAATTTCAGCTAGTTTGTTTATGTAATTATACCTTAGTTTGTGTCCAAGTATTATGTAGCATATTTTACTAACAGTATAAACAGAGAGCACATATTTCTCCAGATTTTAAACTCAAAACGAATGGTTTTAAATGCAGATTGCACTTCAAAAGTATGTATTAGATTGGCAGTGTTTTGCAGTTGGGTAGCATAATGATTGCGAGAGGTGTCACCAAGGTGAGGTCAGCAGAGTTTTTCCAAAAAAACATTAAAAAGTATATTGTGTTGTATTTTAACACCTAACCATGATATTTTTCTAACCTTTACCAATTATCTATTAATGTTTAACCTTAATACCGTACTTTCAGATTGACTTTTCACACTAGCTTTAGATAAATATGCTAATCTAAAAAACACGTTCCTCTCTCTTTTCCAGTTTTATGGTGCAGATCAAACAGAATATAATGCTGGTTGACTCTCCTTATGAGGACAGAATTTCACATTTAACATCATCATGACTGGTTGGAAATGTAAATATTAGACAAATAATGTTCATAAAACAGAATGTATGTTTCCCCTCTTTCACTCATGGCACTCATCTCTGGTGAGCACCTAAGCAGAGCTAAAGGCTTAGTCATGCCTCAGTCAGCATAGTGTGCCAGCATATCTGTGTTGAACATACCTTAGGGCCACAGGACACCTGGTAGGCAGCACAGGCTGTTCAGACGTTTTCTCCACACACACAAAACTCTGAAATCTAAGGGGGAAAACAAATACACATACTTACAAATACACAGATCACAGCCATTGTATGTTATAATGATTATTTAACCACATGTGTAAGATATAAACTTACGCAGTTTTGATTTCGATCTTTAGATAAAGTGATTAAGAGACATCCTGACTGAAACATTTCTAGCCCTCATATCTAAATGTTTGAGGTTTGACAACGCTTCACTAAAGACCAAAGGGGTTTGTAGAGAGATCACCATTATTGTACCAGTAAATGTCAGATCAACCCCATCTAATTGTGCCATTACTAATTCATGTTTATTAATGCTGTGATGTATTATGGCTCTACAGGCAGAGTTTGTCTGTGCCTGTCATGTATGGCTTATTCTTTGGTGATGAAGGCTGCAGGGAGTCTGTTAATGTTAGACTGGGTGGTGGGTGTGGGGCAGATGGTGCATGTAGAGGCAGTGCCAAGTGGTGTGTGACTTAAACATGAAGACAGAGCGTGTAAGGCTGTTGACTGATGGTGCTGGTGTCTTCTGCTGGCCTGGTGCCAGGGCCCATGGTCCCCAAAGCCCTAGCCCCTCACTACCCTGGAGCCTCTGGGCAAGTACCACAGTTATTGTTTTCACTGCCAAGCAATTAGCAGCACTTAAGATTTATTTAGTCATGCTCTAATGTGTGGTAATTAGCTTGGGGCCCAAACAAGCCTCTTCATCCCGTCACCTTGTCCTTTATACCAGCGCAATGCATCAGCTGGAGACAGTGAGGGAATGTGGGGAAAGAAGCAGGAGGTACAGTGGTTGGAAACCTAAGGGGAGGTGGAGTTGAGCTGGAAGGATTACAAGAGCACCAACCCAGCTCTGTGGATCAGCACGTTTTAAAAGATCTTTAGGGGCCTGTTGGCTGAATGCATAGCAGGAGGAAAGGGCAAATACAGCCCAGTTACACTTTTATAGAATGCTTTGTGGAAAAACACCCCTGACACACACCTCGGTCTGGCAGCTCGGTTTGTCATATGGCCCAGGGGGCTCCACTAGCCTATCACATGACCATTGTTATGACCTTAAAGGGCAGCTTCCTCAACAAGCTCAGGCCACTCCCACTGACTGAACTGTTGTTTGAAAAATGTAGCTTGGGTCACTGCATAATGTGCGATGCATCTGGCCCTCAGGGTTGAAT
Organism: Melanotaenia boesemani; assembly: GCF_017639745.1. NCBI lineage: Eukaryota > Metazoa > Chordata > Actinopteri > Atheriniformes > Melanotaeniidae > Melanotaenia > Melanotaenia boesemani. The sequence continues at coordinate 21,380,116 of NC_055682.1, forward strand.
TAAAGGCTAAAACAAAAAAAAAAAAAAAAGAAAACTCAACATGATGTAGAAACCAGGCCAAAACAGATTATGCAAAAGCGTACAAGAAAAGTAAAATAGAACATAAAATGCAATAAAAATGCATTTTCTTCCACTGTTGCTAATCCGTAATGCTTTTGGGACTTTATGTAGCTCACATGTTATACACTGGATGTGTAGGTTATGCTATAAATTAGCCTTTTGTATCAGGAGGAGCTCTATTCTACATCTACAGTTATAGCTTCTGAACTGGGGAAAAAAGGAGCATAACTTGTATTATTTACTTGAATATGAAAGACTTTCCCTTTTAAAAACACTACAATGCAGAGGGTTACAGCAGTGGCTCAGTGAATACGTGTCAGCAGATGAAGGTCAGAGGCAGGTTCAACTCATATCAGCATCTTATACATATGTATATACAAAACCCATCAATCTTTTCTGGTTGGAGGGGTAGGATAAAAATGTGAATCTCTAAATATTAAAAACAGCACAATAAAATAAGTTTAGTGTATGTCTTTGATCATAACCCCCCCTCAAAAAAAAAAAAAAAAAGAAAAAATCTGCTGATGCAGGACATCACAGGCACCATTTTTGTGTTTAGCGCACCCTGCTATATGCACTCAAATTATTGCAGAGCTGGGCCTCCTCATCACCTAAAATTGCTATGCAGTCTGGAAGGGTGGTGCTATAAATGAAATATCACTTTCCATTTTATCTCCAGGGGCAACGTGATGCTCCAAACCAATCAGAACCTCACAAGTCAACCCCTGACCTTTATCATCTCAATATGACTACCATTATCTTGCAGAAAATTAGAAGCGTCTCACTATTGTTCAGCAGCGACGGGGGTGGAGGTTATTTAAAGATAAATGCTTCAATGTTCATGAGCCATGCGGCAATCACACACACTAGAGCAGAGTAAAAACATGTCTGCCACAGACTGGTGGCTGCATGAGTGCACTCATGCACATACGAGTCTAAGTGTTGATGTATTCATATTGATTGTTTAGTCTTGATGTAGCACTATATGCCTGGTAAACCTGTCTGTCAGTGTTAGGTAGGCAGGACTCAACGGATGCTATTGTATTGCTGTGGGTACTCAAAAGAAAAGCGCACAGTTTGGGTGCACATTTTGAAGGTAACCCAGGTTTTACAGACTGCATTTCAGTGTTCTCCACAGGCAACTGGTTCACTGTTGGCTGTTTTATAAACATGAGCAGTGAAAATGGATACTATCCTCCTAGTAAGAAAGCCATCAGGTGACAAATGTGAAAAGAACTGATGTAGGACTGAAATGACATGACAACAGGATGTGAAAATAGCTGAGCATGCATTAGCTTATTTGCAGTCTCTTTCATGTAAAAGTTAAAGAAATAGTTTGAGGACCAACAGCATGTTCAAAAGACAAAACTCCTTACTTTCTCCCTTATGTATGGAAAAAGAGTATGTATCCTCACATACTGATTCACAACGGGAACATTCACAGTAAGTTTTTTCTGTAACCTATTCCATTTCACTGTAATTGTATTAAATCAGAATCTTTGTTGCATAGAAAGATTTATAACTGGAGATTAAACATAAACACTTCAAGAAAGCATACTTAAAGAAAACCACAAAGTCTATACCACTTGGTTCATTAAGGGTCGCTGGGAAGCTGGAGCCTAACCCAGTATTTAGCAGGTGAGAGGCAGGGTACACCCTGGACAGGTCACCAGTCCATCGCAGCAGTTACATTTATAATATACAAAATTTATTTTTTATTCTCTGAGGACAGTCATGCAAATTGCTCTTTTTTTCTGACATATTTGAATAACAAAACACCTAGTAATCTCAAAAACAGTGCCTTCTAATAAACACTGTACACTTACACACCTCGAGGAAAATTCTTTTTTAGTTACAATTAAAACAACATATTATCAAGTTGACCAGCAGAGGCTGGTACCACCTACATCTCTAACATTACCTCTACGAACGGTTTAACCCATTCTTTGTGCAAAAACTCCTTAGATGCTACATGCTTACACACACGGGTTTCAAGGAATACAATTACTTCCTAAGTGATTATTTTTTTCAAAGGACAAATTCCTGCTAAACTCAAACCCAACTTCTTATTGAAGGTTTTATGAAGCTTTTAATATGTTCTGTTGTGGACAGCTTGAAACCTATTACTGAATGCTATTTCCTTATCGGCTTTTGAATGTCCATTAGTAGTGCAATATAAAGAGAAAAAAAAACTTTATTTGATTTGAGAACAATGGCTGAAGGCCTAGTCATTTAATTTGAATTACTTTTTTAAATGTTACACTGAAATGTTTCCATTTTATCAATAAGTGTGAATAAGACACAGGATATTGAAAACAAAGTTCTAGATATATTGCCCTGACTTTTTTTTTAAAGAGCTGTTATTATAAAAAAAAATATCTCAGTGTTAAACAAAACCACCACTTCCAACTTCTACTAGTTTTTTTAAAGTGGAGTTTGTTTCAAGTCTTACTCAGATCATGAGTTGTTGCTTCCTCTGTGCTTAAGCAATATTATGGGTTTAAAAGGTAGCTTCACCAACTTTTAAAGTTCTCATAATATTTGTAGATAAAAAAAAATCATTTATGTTTAGCCAGGTCATGACACAGTAAAGTAGTTTATCTTTTGTGTTTTTCTTTTAAAAATGCACATTTTGTTTTAGCAATTAGTCATTTAACTGCAAAGCTATCAAGCTTTGGTTCAGCTCTTGCTTTTAAATATGCAATATAACTAAAACCGACTCAGCTTCATAAAAAAACATGTCTAATTGTAAAGGGGTGAGAATGAAACTGACCATGAACCTGCAGTAGTTCGGTTGAAGGACTTTCAAATGCTTTACAGAATGTCATGAAACAGCAGGAAAGCGGCAGTTTCATCCAACATATGTCAATAGAAGGGTATGCTTCCCAAATAAATGAATATATTAATATTTTTGTTCTTTTCACACTACCAACATTAGTTGTCTATGATGTATGCATAATGTTAGAGAGGGTCACAGGACTGTCCTGTTTTAAATGTTATATTTCCATGATTGGTTCATTCTCTCCGTTTCCTGTTCATTGTGTGCGAGCAAACTCTATTGTCTGCGTGTAGATTCTGCTTGGCCCTCAGAGGGGCCATCCCCAGGGTGCACTGCATCTTTTATTAATCAGGGGCGCTGCTCCACAGCCCCGCTTATCTAATTTAGCAGTCTGCCTCGATACAACTGTGTTGGGTTTGTGTGGAAGTAGGGACAGGGATGTGGGGGTGCAGGTGGGTGTTGATAGAATGGGGGTTGGGGTGGCTCCTTCGGTTTTTCCATATTGTGGGTGATGCGAGGCCGAGGGGTGGGGGGTGGGACAGAGGGGAGGTAGCGACTTATCAGACACCTCGTCACCAAGTTTTAGGACTGAATCACAATACAGCAAATTACCTTCTGCTGACAAGAAAAAATGAGCTTGGCCCCCATATGAAAAAATAGGATTGTCAGGAAGAGGTGACACATTGATTGCTTAGTATGCGCATCTAGAAGCTGGGGTTCAGAGGCGTCCTCCCTATATATATGTAGAAGAGGCCCAGCAGAGCACAGCACAGCCATAAGGGGGAATGAGAAATTGAAATGCCATGTTAGATTGGAGTCCTTACCTCGAACCATTCTTTCTAGTGTGGCCCATATTAGTCCACCATATCATAGTACAACCCTTTGTGTTACAGTGAACAACCTTAAGCCAACTACCACAAAAAAAAAAAAAAAAAAAAAATCAATTTGATATTAATTGACACTATAAGCTACTTGAATATGCTCAGGTATAACCATTATATTCATTTAAATCCAAGACCTTCTAACATAACCTGGTCTTTCTGTGTTTTATACTTCTTTTCTTGTTGACCCTCCTCCCTCTCATCTGTGTCATGGCTCAGATGAATCAGTGTCATTGGTGTTGAGAGCACTTACTGTCAACCCTGGTGCCCTGGGCTACAGCACTGATGGACACAAACTATAAAATATCAGCCCCCTGGGGAGACATCGCTCAAGCACTGCCCAGTAGCCCTGGGGGGGCTGCGATCTGGTCAGTGTGTATGTATTTCTGTGAGTGTTTTGAGAGAGTAGTAGGGCGATGTATTTGTTGTGATCCTTTATGTCCTATATGTATGAAAGGCAGGTAAAACAGAAGTTAATGAAGATTTTAAAAAATACTATGGTACTTTTACGAAAGTACCTTCTTGTTTTAAAATCTGGCTTATTAGACATAATGGGAAAATAACAGCAGCCAATATAACTGCAGTTTCAGATGTTTTCTATTTCTGCATCACAGCAATGACACAGCCTTTCTCCAGTCCTGACAAGCATCTCAACATTAACTGACTACATGCTCAGACATAAAACCAATGTGCAGGCAACTGTATGGGAAAACCACAAATGAATCAGTCAATAAAATCAATGGCTCTGTCTGAGGACATGTCCTGTATCAGCTGATAAGTGATACAAACATCCCCATCTCCTTGCACAATAGAGATGCAAAAAGTCCTTAAACTAAAACTGGAAGAGGGGTTGAAGTAAAATCAAGAAGAGAGACAGAAAGCTCTCCAGCTGTCTGAATGACACCCAGCCCCCCACCACCCTCCACAGTTGTAAAGTTTGTACATGTGTACAATTTAACTCATGTAAAATATAATGAATAAACTATAACTGCATGCTCTGCCATTTTATTGGATTAAGTAGGTTAAAAACACTCTATGCTGTATTTAAATTTTTTTAACATACCTTTACCATATCTCTGAATATTGGCTATTCATTTACACTGCCTGAAGTCTGTGGCTTCTTGATTCACCTAACAACATTAAAAAGCTCCTTTGAGATTCAAGGACAAAGACATTAAAAAGACAGGAAGCAAGGGACTGAAGAGAGGACTGCAGGTTTATGCAGTAGGTATTTAAGTGGCTTGGAAAATACAAATGCGATCATAAATGCAAGCAGGTACAATCGAAGTCATAGCTTGTGGCTTATTTTCATTTTCTTCCTTTTTTAAAATATCTCTGCTCACTGCCATAATCAAAGAGTCATGTGGTCTAACATAAGAATAGTATGATCAAAAACATGCATTCTTAACGCCTGGCAGGGAAATGACAGAAGACAACAAAGTGTGTTCAGTGAGATCAAAGATAGATAGATGTGCATCAACAATGAGTAACGAATGTCATTGGTTTTGTTTTTGGACTTACACTAGCATAAGCTTGCAGCATAAGCTTGGACAATATTGCAATTTTTTTCCTATTTAGTTTTTTTTTTTTTCCTCTTGGACATCAAAACATGTCCATGTTCAATGAGCAGAAGATGCCCTGACTCTCATCATCAGATTTGGATAAAATGCCACTTTTTCTTTGCAGTCTCCAACTTCTGTTGTGTGAACTTGCAAAGTCTTTGTAAGGTGAGGTGAAAGGAGAAAAAAAATTGAGTAACCTGTGAAATAATGCACAAATTCTAGATGTTACTACTGACTATTAAATGCTAGTTTCAGAGGAAAGGGATAGGGAGCGTTTCAGAAGGGAGGTGAGGCAAGGCCTGCAGACCCTCCCTGTAACATTCACTTAAGTTAAGCACTACTCTGCCAGGCTGCCACACAGTAAAACTCATCCATAATTTGTGATGAGTGTAATGCCATCTCCACTTTATGATTATGTGATATTCTTCACCTCTGCCATAGCCAATGAGGCCAAGAGCTGGCAGTCTAAATGAGGTGCTTCCAAGTTCAACTTATGGAAGAGGAGGGGTGGAAAGATGGGTGCTTGGAGAGAGAGAGAGGGAACTGAACTCTTATGAATGCTGGAAAAACTAATAATTATATATATATATATATATATATATATATATATATATATATATATATATATATATATATATGAACTTGATTAAACATCAAGAACTAACATCTGAATAATTTACTTGATCATGTGAGTGATGAGATAAATCAGGTAAAATTTTAACACTCCTTTGTTAGATTTCCCTGCTCATTCTTATGAGGCAGAGACATAATAAAAACAGTAGGAGGAAGCCATTAAGTCTTTGCCCTGTGATGCAAACCTCAAAAACACTTGTTAAGGGAAGCATGGCATCCTTTTTTTGTCAAGGATCATGTCCACAGAGATCTCATGAGAGAACCCTTTAGACTCATTTTCAACAAAGTGCTTTGCTATGCTCTTATGACTGGTCTCGTGTTATGAATAAGTAAATAACAACATTTTTCCAGTCGTTTAATCTCTGAGCACTGCAATTAGTAAGTCTGTAGTTTGTGCAACCTTTTTTTTCTGCCCTTATTGTTATTGAAATGTCATGCTCTTATTTAGCTCAAGGATGAATAATAAATAAGCTATAATGACTGTCTTTAATGAGATGACGGCTTGGCTAGGTCAGTGGTAAAGAGAGACACTACCACCACATCTTCAACTACACTCTTTTTCCCCCTTCCTCTTCTTCTCCCTCTCTCTCTTTAATTGGATCCTGTAATTAGTTTCTCTGATGGATCTGGGAGGTCTGAGGCATCCTCTACAGCGTTCATTAGTGTTCTTGGAGGAGGCTGCAGCTTTTTAAAAGCTCTCCCTGCTCGATCCCTCACATGTCATAACAGTAGATGTAATTCAGCCCAAATACAACCTGAACCATGTTCGCTTGTCTAATTTCTACCTGTATGCCACCAGAAAAAGGGAAATCAGTACTGTTGGTCTTAAGAGAAACATAAAGGTAGTTTTGTCATTATTAGTGATTTAAACAAAGTTTTATAGGCACTCTACTTCTGAAAAGAAAAAAAAAAAAAAACAAACAGAACACTTTATATTATAAGCACATATAATGATGGTTAGCACAGTGAGAGGTTAACAGAGACACTTCTCATTGACCAAAGGAAGCAAAAGACCATCAGTATACATGGTTGCAGAAAACTGACCATTCTCTGGAAAAACTGTTTCTTTTTTTTTTCTTTAATCACATATGTACAATATACTTGTATACAGACAGAAACACTCATAATGCTCAGACCTATAATACCCCCCCACCAAAAAAAAAAAAAAAAAAAAAGAAACATGCGCACACACACACACACACACACACACACACACACACACACACACACCCAGCACCCCAACACTACCCCCCACCCCTCTTTTTTCTTCCCCACCCTCCACTGGCCAGGCTACACTAGACATCTCTCCCTAATCAGCAGCCTCGTCTCGCTCAGAGTGGTTGCCATAGTAATATGCTGGCTGGTTGACATGGCAACCACTCTGAGGTCCACTATTAAATGAAGAAGAGTGGAGGGAGGGATAGGAAGAATGGAGTTGGGATGAGACACACAGAGAGAAAAGGAGGAAGAACAGGAAAGAGACAGGGAGATTGTCAAAGATGGGGGAAGGGGTATCTGTGGGGTAAGGGGGCGTGTGTCTTGGGGGGGGGGGGGGGGGTGTCTAGAAAATAAGGGAAGAGGAAAAGGGAGGGGACAGCAGGAGATAGCGGTGCTACTTAAGCTACCTATTGCATGGTGTGGTATTAAAAGCTTCTGATATGTGTCGCAACAATGCCATTAACCTAATGCATGACGTAATTTACTTAATGCCTTATACTTAGAAATTTATACACATGAAAAATGCTCATGCAGCTTATTCAGTCTAGATAAAGGATCGTAAATTAATATCATGTTTTAAGAGCTACTTACCATATAACTGTCACTCCACATGAGACATGTTTAAAAATATGATATAAAGTAATATTTATAATGTCTAACAGTTTTATGGATGTAATGACTGGCGAAGATACATGCAAAGTTTATTTTGAAATAAGACAAAGGGGTTACTCATTTGAATTTCCTTTGGAAGAAAAAGAGGAAGGAGGTGCATTGTGTTTTCTTTCTGCTTATTCAACAGCAAAAGATAATCTAATATTTTTTGTCATCGTCATAACTGTGTTACCTTCCTCTGGATTAAAAAAAAAAAAAAAAACATTTGACCCATCCTTCTTTTCTACCTGGTATGTCAAACAATGTTAGACATGTCTAAAACATGTGTACAATTTCAAACCACACTGCAGGCCCAGTAGTTTCTGGAGCCTTCTTTGTCACTCTATTTGTGCAAAGAAAAAATTCAGAGGGGTTCACATATATTGGTGTGTCTCTAGTGCATTATACTCCGATCACTCTTTCCTCACCCCTCCACCTGCCTTTCCAACTCCTTTCCGTCTTTCTCCTCTCATTTTTTTCTGCACCTCATCTACTGTATATCTTGATGCATTCTGCTACTGCTCTGCATTTTTTCTCTTTCTGCCAGTTTTTATCCCTCTTCTTCCTATCTGAATGGATATCTCTGTCTTGCTTCCTCTGAAAGTCTGATTTTTTAATGAATGAAATGCCATTCCATCAAGATGCCACCACAGCAGTGACACAAAATAGCATTTGTTGCCTTGTGTGTGAAATTCCTCTATGAATTGGAGCCCTCTCTTTCTCCCTGGAGCATCTTATGAAAGCTAGCTAATTGCATGTCCACATTGTACCGTCAGTCCCTGCTTCCCCAGTGCACCATTCAGAGGCAATTAAAGTGAGCTTAAACAGAGTAAGAAAGTGCGTCATCCTCTTAATGCAATTAAGGAAGTGTGCACACAAACATGCAGTAATAGTCTGAAACACAAAAACAGGAACACATAGAGAGAACACAGCACAAAGAAAGCAAACGGAAAAGGTTAATTTTTCAGCCGAGGTAACCTCTTGACATGGTTGCATCATACATGGCTTTCGTAATCAAAGTTTTGGCACTTTAGTTTCATACACAATAAATAAATAAATAAATAAATAAAATATGCAAACTAGTGGGTATGTCTTTTAGTTCGCGTTAAAAAACTTACTACTAAGTCTTTGAATACAGCACAGAGCACTGCAGGGAGAATTAAAAAAAACCCAAACAAACAAAAAAAAACAAAAAACAGGCATGTTCTATACTTAAAAGCAGAATCACATTTTCTAATTAAGGCTTCTTTTGCAGGTGGTAGGATTATGTTGAATGTGATAAACAACACACCTTAAAGCATCCATGTAAACAGGCACATAGTGCCCTTGAGTTTAGAGTGAAATGACAGACCCCTGGTCAGACACACTTGATATTTTCCCTATAAAAGTCATGCTCCAACACTTAAGTCCAAGCTTCTGACACACAGTGTGTGATTACAAGTTGTAGATGATCAGATAAAAATCAGGCAAGGGTTTATTATAACACTGCAAACTTAAACCAATTTAAGACATGAATAGCTTCAAGTTGTAGGATAATTTTACATGTGCTGTTGCCTTGTTATTTGTGGGCAAATTTTACCCACCCCCACTTACTTAGAAGACATTAAAGGGAAAATGGCATGTTGCAGGGCCTATTTAGACAAGCTAGGGGACATCTGGGGAATATCACCACTTGTTTCTCTCAATTTTGCCATTTGTGTGGCAGCCTCATCATTTGAGTATCATCAGCACAAAGTCAGCTACAGCAAATCCAGAATTCAAAGTCATATCAGAGTAAATGGACTAAATGCTCTAGCGATTAAATATTAAAAATGCAGAAAAAACCCCAAAATGATCAAAATGACAACGCCAAAGTGTTAGACTTTACATTCATGAAATCACATAGACTACACCCTTACTCTTTTTTGTTTGTTTAAAGTAAAAAACACTGGAATTAATATGCACATTTATAACTGTACTTGCACAGGCCACAAGCAGCAATGTCAGCACACAGAGCTATGTTTTGTCAGACATGAAGGCTACATGATTACTATTGATCTGTCATTATGGTGTTTAACTCACAAATTGAATTTTTCTAAGTTTCTAGTCAACTTCAGTTCTTTCCAAGTGACAAGATGTCTAGCTACAAATCTGTCTCATCTGACCACAGCTCACAGTACAAAAATGACAAAGCAAGCATTCACACTTGTACTCAAACATTCTTTCACTGTACTGCCTGTCCTGCCTAATTGTTTACATTTTTTGTCTGATTTTGCGTACTTTGATCTTTTCTGTGGTATTTTGTCATTTGTTACTAAAACAAAATGTTTTATAGTTCACATGCTCGTTAATTTCCAACTGGGAAAAAAGCCTTTATGACACAACCAGCAAGTTCTCAAATTTAAATAATTGTGTTGTTTGTACATACCCTGAAAAATGGCTCATATACCCATTTCAAATGTGCCATATTAACATATCGATACCATTAGAAAATTAGGCATTATAAGCATGATGGTGTATTTATTTTTCAATAAGGTACAAATTCCTAATGGATGACTAAGAAGAAGTGGTGGAACAGATACATAGAGCACTTAGTGGGTGTCAAGGACACAACTAGGATAGAGCAACTGTTTATTTGCTTAATTGTTTCAATCATTCAGTCATTTTTTCCACTTTCACTCTTTCACTTTCACCTTTTAACTTTTGTCAGACAACACAGTTTTTTTTGATTGATTTCAGGTGATAAAACTACACTTTGCCATTTTCTCTACCTATTGACTGCAAGCTCTCTCCAGACAGTAAAAATCAGTTTTATGTTGACTCTTGTCTTATCTCTTGCTCTGGCTCTGGCTCTCTTTTGTTTCCTCTATTCTTCTAATAATAATTCTTCTAATAATTCTTTGCTGAATCAGCCATAATGTGCATTAAAAACAGCGGTTTTGTTTACCTGCTAGCATTGACGTGTGGCGCAAAGCAAACCTCAGCTGCACTGTCACACAGCATTTGGGGTGAAAAAGTTTCATAGGGCAGTTTCTCAGCCACAGGACGCTGCTGGGCAGCGACGGCTTCAGGAATGCACATAAAAGGTGTCACTGTTGTTGGTTCAGTCAACCTTGGTAATAGTAAGATTAAGTTATGAAAACGTACAGTTTTGGAATCTGTGAAATGTGTGCTTTTAGTAGATGTGACAATTTTCTGTGTTAATGCAGTCGGGTGGACACAAGAAGACATAATTTGTGTTTACATATTTTTTCAGACTTTCTGTACCTGGTCTTTTAGTTGTTTGTTGTCTTAACTGTTTGTTAGACATAGAAATGGTTTTACTGAGCTGTTAGCTGAGATTCTGGACTTTCTGTGGATACCACACATGTTTACAGTTACATCTACAGACCTGATGCTACACCCAGAAATGAGATGTTAGCCCCTAAACTCCCAGTAGCAGAGGGTGCAGGTGCAAGAGGTTAAACTCAACAGTCAAGCTTAGAAGGTAAAGTTAGAGAATTTATAGGCCAGAAATCTGGATAATGAAGCAGTAAAGGTGCATGGATGGAAGTTATTGTGCATAGTGTGACAATCTCTCTCTCCTCACCATCTAGAAGCTGTGAGATTCTAATCCTGCTTTCTGTTTGTTCACCTGATGCTGATATTCATCACATATTGTCCCTTCGGTGTTTAGAAGAATGCAGCTTCACAGCTTTAAATTCATCTTGCTGATTTTTTACCTTTTAGTTAGTAAATCCTGAAATTTTCATACTTGGTCATAAATATTTGATTTGATATATATTAAGAAATATTTTAACTGTTGCCGTTTAAATAGAAAACTGCTGCTAAACCTCTTTATTGATTTGGTGCAGGGGTCTGCAACCTTTACAATCCAAAGAGACATTTTTCCTTCAGCACTCAGTTTTATCAGCTAAATAAAACTAGTTTAGAGCCACAAATGTTATGAGACCTTTTGAAGAAAGATAACTTTTAATTTTTATAAATATTTACTATAGTACATATGTTGTCATTTTCGAAGAACCACTTAAATCTATTTTTAAAGCATAAAACTTTTATTAAAAAAAGAGGATAGACAGACTTTTTTTTCTATAGGATGTAGATATTTGTGGACAATTATGTAAATAAAAAAGGCCATAGTTTACAACCTCATGAAAAGAAAATATATATATATATATATTTATTTATATTTTTCTTCACATAGCAGTAAGCCTTCTTTAAAATGAAAAGGACATTTTGCATGTAACAATGTGATATATATATATATATATAAAAAATAAATAAAAACAAATAAAATAAAATAAATATATATATATATATATATATATATATATATATTAAGAGTATAACTGAAAAAAACTCATCAGATTTTAGTCTAACTAAAGAAACACTGATTGCACAACTATGATTATACTGGTCCATCTCACATACATCTAGATAAACCAAAAAAAGCCAAACCAACATTCCCAGAAACACTTTGCACAAGATAAAAAAAAACAAGAGGGAATATGAAAAGTGTCACTGCCTTTTTACATAGAACAGCTATAATGTGCATGGTAAAAAACAAATGTCTATGTTTTTTTTTCAACTGCAGTTATTTATTTGTACTGTTAGCAAGCAATGCTAATGTGTTGCCACTCTATCCTGAGGGGGAGCAGCTCTCTATGGGAGAAGTGACATGTCTTTATATGTGAGCTATGTATAGATGAAAGGACAGAAATTTTGAGATTATTTATGATTACAGCTGTCTTCTATCCAGCTTCGCCCCAAAATACACCATACTTCTCGTGCAATTAATAATCTGACCAGTTTATTACACCCATTTGTAGATTTAGCTTTCCTTTGTCCACCAAAACCTAAACACTCAGACTTTCTCTGTGTACCACAATACTTTTAATTTAATTTTAATTAAATAAAGTTGCAAATAGCTTTTTTCCCCCATATTTTATATATTTTAGATGGCTGCTAGAAATTCAGAGAACAAGCCACATAAGTAAGAAATGTTTACAATTTATTTAAGATACAAAATAAGCTGCTTCAGATATCTTGTCAAACAGGTAGTGATATTCTTCTAAGGAACGAAAAACTCAGTATGTATGATACATGGAGGGTATCGTTCACGCTCCAGTGAAAATTTGTATAAAAATCTTTCAAAAAAAGTGTAGCGGATGGACTGTTTTAACTTACTGCCAAAAGTATGCCTCAGCAGTCCCAGTAGCTAATGGACAGTAACAGAGCTGATACACAGCACATGCAGACTATTCATAGCTGTCTCACAAAGGACTACTTGACTGCAGAGGCTTCGGTACCCCTGTTATTTGGTCGCCACAGTCACCATCACAACCTATTCTGTCACCAAATGTAAAGTCCAACTGCCCTCCAAATCCCTCCCAATTATAAAAGGTCCTTGAGTTGCTGTTTTGCCCCCTCTCCAGCTCCTGTCTGATTACTGAGTGTGGGGTGAGCTGCGCAAGCAATCAGCCGCAAAGCGCGGAGCACCAAGAGGACTGGGGAAAAAATCACATCCAAAACACTGCAAAAAATAAACTAAAGGGAGACTACCGGACCGCAATTACAGGCCATCCAGCCAGGCCTATGCTCCAGCACTCAAGAGCTGCCGTGATTTCCGACAGAAAAGGTTATTAGTTTTTATTGGAGGAAATAGATGCTGGGTGGCTTTAAATGGCACAGTAATGTAGGGGGGTGGGGTGGTGGGGTTCTGAAAGGAGGCCTTCTGACCCAGGTCTCCCTAGAGTCCCATTGCACTGCCACAGAGACACACAGAAGCCACCGCAGCCTCTCCCCTCCCCCAAGTCATCACGGCATATAGCTCCTACTTGAACTCTGAGGTAGTGCCACGGTCTTTGGCCTTGAACTCAACCGAACATCTACTTATTTTTTTCTCATTAGACATAACCATCATTACTGATCTTTCTGCAGCCTCACATTATTCTTCTGTATCAACCTAATCGGTAAGATTGGGAAAGGAAATTGTTGTAATTTTCTTTATTAATAAAAAGCTTGAGTCTGTTTAAAAGATATTTACTTTGCGGTTTTGTATACTACATAAACCCAAAATGATTTTTTTTTAACTTACATGCAGTGTTTGCTATCATGCTTGCTTCCAAGAGGAGCTGCACATGTGAAAACATTATCAATAAGCGTGGTGGCTGCATGTTTGCTTGGCTTTGTGTAATGATTGCCGGCAGATTTCCTGTCACGAGCATGTGAGTCTGCCACTCCTCAAGGAAAACAGAGGAATTCAACCATATTTGCCTTTGTTCAGGGCTGCAAGTGTGTGTACTCTGCTGTGTGTGACGTTATTTCAGAATGTGTAAGCTATGATCTGCCTCCATCAGATGAAGTGCTCTCAACAAATGTTGGTGTGTCCAGTGACAAACACTAATCTCACATGTAGGCTTTTATCAGCCAAAAGAAATACTGAAACATTTGAATGATTTTATGATTATTTCATGCATATGATGCAACATTTTAGTCACTTAGATGTAAAACGCCATGACTTTGATTATGAGTGTGTGTCAAAATATGTCACTGTATGACAACGTAGATATAATGTTAATGTTATCTTTTGTGAGAGCTTGCGTGCATGTTTGTCTTCATTGTGCTTGCTGCCCATGCGCCTGTCCTAATCTGTATTCAGTGCAGGTAGGGACCAGCACAGACCCGCAGCTCAGTAACTAATGGAGGGGCTGATGGGGGCCTGATGACGACCACAGGGCCATTTGTACACACACAAAAACGCACACACAGTGTGCACGTATACAAACACAAACACTATGGCTATTTCCAGTCGCAGTTGCACCCATCACGCAGCTGTAGCCAAGAAAGTTAATTACATTGACCATCTAATATTGGTGATTTTTTTTTTCTTTAGTGCACAGAGGATGCAATTTGATAAATTTTATCATCTTTCTGAGTGAGTAACAATTACAGTGCAGGTCTTTTCGTTTTCCTATGTTGATTTTGTTGCTGCTACTTTAGCTTTCTGATTTTCTTTAATTTCTCCACTGCAAACTTTTCCAGGGAACCACTGCCCCTCTAAGTTGATTGCCAGGAAGTGCAAGGAATTAGAAAATTAATGTCACACTAAGGTCAATGCATTAGAGTGGCACACACAACTTGCACTGTCTGTTTCCCAGTGTTACAGAAACAGTGACTAGTGTTTCACACTGCTGTTATAATTACATTTTGCTTTTCACAGTTTTTTTTTTAAATCATTAACTCAACAAATTAATAATTCTGTTTAGAATTGAAGTTACCCATTCAAGTTGTTATAAGCATCTCTGTCACATGTCTTGTTTTTACTTCATTTTTTTATGACAGATCTGCTGCTTTAGGAAACAAGCGACAGGTCCTGCATCTATTTGTTTCAATGGCAGAAATGAACGTGAGGACAGATTCTAACTTATTATTTTGCCCTGTAGTCTCCACTATGCAGAAGTTACCCATCATCTGTACATTGTGACACTGAATTGGCATTTTTCAGACTGACAAATCTGGAGAAAATAAATTTTGCTCAAGGCCTGACTGTGTCTCAGCAGCACATTCTATCAATATGTGACAGCACAGATACATCTTAGCAAAGAAAAACATGAGAATATGTTACACGTTTAACCTAGACAAAATCTTCTCATTAGCCCACTTATCTCTGTCAATAAAATTCTATGAAAGTCATGTCTAAATAGGTTTTTATCTACGCAGGCAATAACATTAACAGGATTCCAATTGCATTCACTAAGGAAGGCAGAAGTCTGTGACGTGAATAAAAGTGATTTTCTTTGTAAAATGCAATGTTCCCTAAAAAATCTAAATAAATCTGAAATAAAATTATAATAATAAAACAAAACAAAAATATATTAATATGTGAATTCATATGAATGTAACTTGACATTTCCAACCTAGTGTTTATTATTATTATTATTATTATTATTATTATTATTATTATTATTATTAATAACAATAATAATAATAATAAAAAAGACAAGCACACACAAACATTCAGGCCTACAACAGCAGGACACTACATTTAGCCGCATAACAAAAACACAGCCAGGCCCGAAACAAGCATACAGGGACAGCACTGGGGCCAGATTCACAAACAGTTGGCTACATTAATCCTACAGGACTGAAAGGATCCACTGCCAACACCAGATACCAGTGGACACATTCAGCCACCCTTTGTCTAATTCCAGACAAGTCAAAGCTATGAGGAAGTGTCACACTTTATTAGGCCAGAGATTAATATAGAAAATATACTTTTATGATTATATTAGATTTATAGATAAATAGTCAAATATATATTTAAAGCATTTCCCAAGACCCTATCTTTGATGTACCTGCACCCTGTTTCCATCTGCATTTCTCCTCTTATCTCTTGATTTGCTCTCCATTTCTTATACCAAGCAGTATCTCCAGATCTCCTCTATTTAACTTCTTTTTTTTCCTCCCCCTCCTTCTTTCTCCTCCTCTGCTGAGCTTGGGCCAAAGAGCTGACAGCCAATGACCTAGGAGCCTTTGAGGTTCCCAGGGAGAAAGGTAATGGGCCCAACCCCGGAACACAGCCTCACTCTCTGGATACACTGGGCTGCCAGCAGCTTTGATCCAGTAGCCCCCGCTTTGGTCTCCTGACGCCTGGTGAGGAAATTCATAGGAACAACTGGAAGAGGCCTGTGTTTATTCAGCTCCTTTAATGAGGAGGGAGACGGATTATCGGGGGCCTAAATCTCCCCAAAAAAACATGGGGAAAGAAAACTGCTGCTTGTTCCAGATGTTGCTCTATCACCAGTCACTCTGAAAGAATCTGAGAGAGTGAGCGAGAGAGAGAGAGAGAGAGAGAGAGAGAGAAAGAGAGAGAGAGGGTTTCATTATGCAAGATGGGGGAACTAGTGGTCAGCAGGAGAATTTCCTTGTGTTTTCTTTGCTCCTCCGTCTGGCCAGATGTGGGAGGTTGCCATTCATCTCAGGGTGATTCCAGAGGAGAGCTGCCGTCCAGGCACAGTGGGGAAAGCAATGGGACTCTGACAGGGAGTTTGCAGACGTGTTATTTTGATAAAAGCGGGATGTTTGATGGTGTAGGTGACCAAAGCTCCAGGCAAAGACAATATTTTAAGCAATTTGTGCTGTCTTGAAGAGAAAAAAGAAACCATTTCCTGAACTTGTCACACAACTCTCAGTGTGTTCTTTTTTAATTTTTACACACAGCTTCTTTGTAATAATAATTATTGTCGCAAGGAAAGTGACGTAGGATCAGGCTCATGACTCTGACTCGAGTATCGAAACAGATGCCAGAGCCACATAGAAAGCAACGCAATTACAGGTTTTGGAAAGACAAAGACACTTCAGCATCAGTGACGCCACTATACCTACAGACACAAAGGAGACTCGGGCAGTGCGTCAGTCTCTTGACCCTTTTACCAGAAGACTGCCCAGATCAATATGTCTCTCTATTGTCAAATCATTTAGGAGAGGATTATAGCTCAGCCACTGGTCACAGATCCTCACACACAGAGGGTAAAGGTCAGTCTGTGTTGTACATTTACATGTGATTTTCAGACATCTTGTTAAGAGTATCACTTGTGGTACAAATAGCATTCTAGTGCAGCCTGGTCAAAGCCCATTATCTCATCCTTCTTCTTTAGATCACACTTTAAAATCAGCCTCTGCAGTCTACACAACAGACCACTCTCACCTTTGTCTAGTGAACTGCACTTTCAACACTTCAAACAGGTTCAAGGCCATGAAGCTAAGACAATCTGG